>NC_092731.1:600000-827500 GCF_047496885.1 Scyliorhinus torazame | reverse complement strand
TAACACTTGTCACAAACCACAATACCAACCCTGTGTGAGTAATGAATCTAAAAAAAAAAAATTTTAATTTAAAAAAAAATTATACAAAAATTTTAAAAATTAAAAAAATATTTTTAAAAAAAAATATTTTTTTAAAAAAATAAACAAAAATAAAAAAGTATACTTTGACACTTTTTGCAAACCCCTAACCCTAACCGTAACCCAACTTATTGCCTCCTAAAATGTGCAAATATTTTGCGGCGCACACGACGTGAGCAGATGTTGCGAGCCTATGGGCTCGCCACCTAGTGGCAGCAAGGCGACCCTCTTTCGTCAAGAGCCGCAAGAATTTTTTGACACTTGTTATAAACCAATACCAACCCTCTGTGAGTAAAGAACCTAAACAAAAATTAAATTTAAAAAAAAGTTATACTAAAATTTTAAAATTTAAAAAAATATATTTTTTAAAAAATCAACAAAAATAAAAAAATATACTTTGACACTTTTTGCAAACCCCTAACCCTAACGCAAACCCCTAAACCTAACCCTAACGCAAACCGCAACCCTAACACTTGTTACAAACCCAAACACTTGTTCCAAACCACAATACCAACCCTCTGTGAGTAAAGAATCTAAAAAAAAAATGAAATTAAAAAAAAAGTTATACTAAAATTTTTAAATTAAAAAAATATTTTTTTTAAAAATCAACAAAAATAAAAAATGTACTTTGACACTTTTTGCAAACCCCTAACCCTAACGCAAACCCGTAACCCTAACCCTAACGCAAACCCCAACCCTAAAACTTGTTATAAACCCCAACACTTGTCACAAACCACAATACCAACCCTGTGTGAGTAACGAACCTAAAAAAAAAAATTTTGAATTTAAAAAAAATCTGCAAAAATTTTAAAATTAAAAAATTTTTTTTTTTTTAAAAATCAACAAAAATAAAAAAATATACTTTGACACTTTTTGCAAACCCCTAACCCTAACGCAAACCCCTAAACCTAACCCTAACGTAAACCCCAACCCTAACACTTGTTACAAACCCAAACACTTGTTCCAAACCACAATAGCAACCCTGTGTGAGTAAAGAATCTTAAAAAAAATTAAATTAAAAAAAAGTTATACTAAAATTTTTATATTAAATAAATATTTTTTTTAAAAATCAACAAAAATAAAAAAATATACTTTGACACTTTTTGCAAACCCCTAACCCTAACGTAAACACCTAACCCTAACCCTAACGCAAACCCCAACACTAACAATTGTTACAAACCCTAACACTTGTCACAAACCACAATACCAACCCTGTGTGAGTAATGAATCTAAAAAAAAAAATTTTAATTTAAAAAAAAATTATACAAAAATTTTAAAAATTAAACAATTATTTTAAAAAAAAAATATTTTTTTAAAAAAATAAACAAAAATAAAAAAGTATACTTTGACACTTTTTGCAAACCCCTAACCCTAACCGTAACCCAACTTATTGCCTCCTAAAATGTGCAAATATTTTGCGGCGCACACGACGTGAGCAGATGTTGCGAGCCTATGGGCTCGCCACCTAGTGGCAGCAAGGCGACCCTCTTTCGTCAAGAGCCGCAAGAATTTTTTGACACTTGTTACAAACCAATACCAACCCTCTGTGAGTAAAGAACCTAAAAAAAAATTAAATTAAAAAAAAAGTTATACTAAAATTTTGAAATTTAAAAAAATATTTTTTTTTAAAAATCAACAAAAATAAAAAAATATACTTTGACACTTTTTGCAAACCCCTAACCCTAACGCAAACCCCTAAACCTAACCCTAACGCAAACCGCAACCCTAACACTTGTTACAAACCCAAACACTTGTTCCAAACCACAATACCAACCCTCTGTGAGTAAAGAATCTAAAAAAAAATGAAATTAAAAAAAGTTATACTAAAATTTTTAAATTAAAAAAATATTTTTTTAAAAAATCAACAAAAATAAAAAATGTACTTTGACACTTTTTGCAAACCCCTAACCCTAACGCAAACCCCTAACCCTAACCCTAACGCAAACCCCAACCCTAACAATTGTTACAAACCCTAACACTTGTCACAAACAACAATACCAACCCTGTGTGAGTAAAGAATGTAAAAAAAAAAAATTTTTAATTTAAAAAAAAATTCTACAAAAATTTTAAAAATTGAAAAAATATTTTTTTTTAAAAATCAACAAAAAAATATATATACTTTGACACTTTTTGCAAACACCTAACCCTAACCGTAACCCAACTTATTGCCTCTTAAAATGTGCAAATATTTTGTGGTGCGCAGATGTTGCGAGCCTATTGGCTCGCCACCTAGCGGCAGCAAGGCAACCCTCTTTCGTCCAGAGGTGCAAGAATTTTTTGACACTTGTTACAAACCCCAATACCAACCCTCTGTGAGTAAAGAACCTAAAAAAAAATTAAATTAAAAAAAAAGTTATACTAAAATTTTTAAATTAAAAAAATATTTTTTTTAAAAAATCAACAAAAATAAAAAAATATACTTTGACACTTTTTGCAAACCCCTAACCCTAACGCAAACCCTTAAACCTAACCCTAACGCAAACCCTCACCCTAACACTTGTTACAAACCCAAACACTTGTTACAAACCACAATACCAACCCTGTGTGAGTAAAGAATCTAAAAAAAAAAAATTTTAATATTTAAAAAAAACTACAAAAATTTTAAAAATTAAATAATATTTTTTTTTAAAAATCAACAAATAAATATGTATACTTTGACACTTTTTGCAAACACCTAACCCTAACTGTAACCCAACTTATTGCCTCTAAAAATGTGCAAATATTTTGCGGCGCGCACTATGTGCGCAGATGTTGCGAGCCTATGGGCTCGCCGTCTAGCGGCAGCAAGGCAACCCTCTTTCGTCAAGAGCCACAAGAATTTTTTGACACTTGTTACAAACCCCAATACCAACCCTCTGTGAGTAAAGAATCTAAAAAAAAATGAAATTAAAAAAAAAGTTATACTAAAATTATTAAATTAAAAAAATATTTTTTAAAAAATCAACAAAAATAAAAGAATATACTTTGACACTTTTTGCAAACCCCTAACCCTAACGCAAACCCCTAACCCTAACGCAAACCCCAACCCTAACACTTGTTACAAACCCTAACACTTGTCACAAACCACAATACCAACCCTGTGTGAGTAAAGAAAAATTTTAAAAATTAAAAAAATATATTGTTTTTAAAAAAATCAACAAAAATAAAAAAATATACTTTGACACTTTTTGCAAACCCTTAACCCTAACGCAAACCCCTAAACATAACCCTAACGAAAACCCCAACCCTAACACTTGTTACAAACCCAAACACTTGTTACAAGCCACAATACCAACCCTGTGTGAGTAGAGAAACTAAAAAAAAAAATTTTTAATTTAAAAAAAAATTCTACAAAAATTTTAAAAATTAAAATTATATATTTTTTTAAAAATCAACAAAAAAATATATATACTTTGACACTTTTTGCAAACACCTAACCCTAACTGTAACCCAACTTATTGCCTCTTAAAATGTGCAAATATTTTGCGGCGCGCACCACGTGCGCAGATGTTGCGAGCATATGGGCTCGCCGCCTCGAGGCAGCAAGGCGACCCTCTTTCGTCAAGAGCCACAAGAATTTTTTGACACTTGTTACAAACCCCAATACCAACCCTCTGTGAGTAAAGAACCTAATTTAAAATTTTTAAATTAAAAAAATATTTTTTTAAAAAATCAACAAAAATAAAAAAATATACTTTGACACTTTTTGCAAATCCTAACCTTAACGCATACCCCTAACCGTAACCCTAACGCAAACCTCAACCCTAACACTTGTTACAAACCCTAACACTTGTCACAAACCACAATACCAACCCTGTGTGAGTAAAGAACCTAAAAAAAAATGTAAATTAAAAAAAAAATTATACTAAAATTTTAAAATTAAAAAAATATTTTAAAAAAAAATCAACAAAAATAAAAATATATACTTTGACACTTTTTGCAAACCCCTAACCCTAACGCAAACCCCTAACCCTAACGCAAACCCCAACCCTAACACTTGTTACAAACCCAAACACTTGTTACAAACCACAATACCAACCCTGTGTGAGTAAAGAACCTAAAAAAAAATGTAAATTAAAAAAAAAATTATACTAAAATTTTAAAATTAAAAAAATATTTTTAAAAAAAATCAACAAAAATAAAAATATATACTTTGACACTTTTTGCAAACCCCTAACCCTAACGCAAACCCCTAACCCTAACGCAAACCACAACCCTAACACTTGTTACAAACCCAAACACTTGTTACAAACCACAATACCAACCCTCTGTGAGTAAAGATCGTAAAAAATAAAAATGAAAATTAAAAAAAAAATTCTACAAAAATTTTAAAAATTAAAATAATATTTTTTTTTAAAAATCAACAAAATAATATATATACTTTGACACTTTTTGCAAACCCTTAACCCTAACGCAAACCCCTAAACCTAACCCTAACGTAAACCCCAACCCTAACACTTGTTACAAACCCAAACACTTGTTCCAAACCACAATACCAACCCTCTGTGAGTAAAGAATCTAAAAAAAATGAAATTAAAAAAAAATTCTACAAAAATTTTAAAAATTAAAATAATATTTTTTTTAAAAATCAACAAAATAATATATATACTTTGACACTTTTTGCAAACCCTTAACCCTAACGCAAACCCCTAAACCTAACCCTAACGTAAACCCCAACCCTAACACTTGTTACAAACCCAAACACTTGTTCCAAACCACAATACCAACCCTCTGTGAGTAAAGAATCTAAAAAAAATGAAATTAAAAAAAAAATTCTACAAAAATTTTAAAAATTAAAATAATATTTTTTTTAAAAAATCAACAAAATAATATATATACTTTGACACTTTTTGCAAACCCTTAACCCTAACGCAAACCCCTAAACCTAACCCTAACGCAAACCCCAACCCTAACACTTGTTACAAACCCAAACACTTGTTACAAGCCACAATACCAACCCTGTGTGAGTAGAGAAACTAAAAAAAAAAATTTTTAATTAAAAAAAAAAATTCTACAAAAATTTTAAAAATTAAAATTATATATTTTTTAAAAAATCAACAAAAAAATATATATACTTTGACACTTTTTGCAAACACCTAACCCTAACCGTAACCCAACTTATTGCCTCTTAAAATGTGCAAATATTTTGCGGTGCGCAGATGTTGCGAGCCTATGGGCTCGCCACCTAGCGGCAGCAAGGCAACCCTCTTTCGTCCAGAGGTGCAAGAATTTTTTGACACTTGTTACAAACCCCAATACCAACCCTCTGTGAGTAAAGAACCTAAAAAAAAATTAAATTAAAAAAAAAGTTATACTAAAATTTTTAAATTAAAAAAATATTTTTTTTAAAAAATCAACAAAAATAAAAAAATATACTTTGACACTTTTTGCAAACCCCTAACCCTAACGCAAACCCTTAAACCTAACCCTAACGCAAACCCTCACCCTAACACTTGTTACAAACCCAAACACTTGTTACAAACCACAATACCAACCCTGTGTGAGTAAAGAATCTAAAAAAAAAAAATTTTAATTTAAAAAAAAACTACAAAAATTTTAAAAATTAAATAATATATTTTTTAAAAAATCAACAAATAAATATATATACTTTGACACTTTTTGCAAACACCTAACCCTAACTGTAACCCAACTTATTGCCTCTTAAAATGTGCAAATATTTTGCGGCGCGCACCACGTGCGCAGATGTTGCGAACATATGGGCTCGCCGCCTCGAGGCAGCAAGGCGACCCTCTTTCGTCAAGAGCCGCAAGAATTTTTTGACACTTGTTACAAACCGCAATACCAACCCTCTCTGAGTAAAGAACCTAATTTAAAAAAAAGTTATACTAAAATTTTTAAATTAAAAAAATATTTTTTAAAAAAATCAACAAAAATAAAAAAATATACTTTGACACTTTTTGCAAATCCTAACCTTAACGCATACCCCTAACCGTAACCCTAACGCAAACCCCAACCCTAACACTTGTTACAAACCCTAACACTTGTCACAAACCACAATACCAACCCTGTGTGAGTAAAGAACCTAAAAAAAAATGTAAATTAAAAAAAAAAATTATACTAAAATTTTAAAATTAAAAAAATATTAAAAAAAAAATCAACAAAAATAAAAATATATACTTTGACACTTTTTGCAAACCCCTAACCTTAACGCAAACCCCTAACCCTAACGCAAACCCCAACCCTAACACTTGTTACAAACCCAAACACTTGTTACAAACCACAATACCAACCCTCTGTGAGTAAAGATCGTAAAAAAAAAAAATTTAAATTCAAAAAAAAATTCTACAAAAATTTCAAAAATTAAAATAATATTTTTTTTGAAAAATCAACAAAAAAATATATATACTTTGACACTTTTTGCAAACCCTTAACCCTAACGCAAACCCCTAAACCTAACCCTAACGCAAACCCCAACCCTAACACTTGTTACAAACCCAAACACTTGTTACAAACCACAATACCAACCCTGTGTGAGTAAAGAACCTAAAAAAAAATGTAAATTAAAAAAAAAAATTATACTAAAATTTTAAAATTAAAAAAATATTAAAAAAAAATCAACAAAAATAAAAATATATACTTTGACACTTTTTGCAAACCCCTAACCTTAACGCAAACCCCTAACCCTAACGCAAACCCCAACCCTAACACTTGTTACAAACCCAAACACTTGTTACAAACCACAATACCAACCCTGTGTGAGTAAAGAATCTAAAAAAAATTTTTTAATTTAAAAAAAAAATTCTACAAAAATTTTAAAAATTAAAATTATATATTTTTTAAAAAAATCAACAAAAAAATATATATACTTTGACACTTTTTGCAAACACCTAACCCTAACTGTAACCCAACTTATTGCCTCTTAAAATGTGCAAATATTTTGCGGCGCGCACCACGTGCGCAGATGTTGCGAGCATATGGGCTCGCCGCCTCGAGGCAGCAAGGCGACCCTCTTTCGTCAAGAGCCGCAAGAATTTTTTGACACTTGTTACAAACCCCAATACCAACCCTCTGTGAGTAAAGAACCTAATTTAAAAAAAAGTTATACTAAAATTTTTAAATTAAAAAAATATTTTTTTAAAAAATCAACAAAAATAAAAAAATATACTTTGACATTTTTGCAAACCCCTAACCCTAACGCAAACCCCTAACCCTAACCCTAACGCAAACCCAAACCCTAACACTAATGCAAACCCCAACCCTAACACTTGTTACAAACCCAAACACTTGTTACAAACCACAATACCAACCCTGTGTGAGTAAAGAATCTAAAAAAAAAAATTTTAAATTTAAAAGAAATTCTACAAAAATTTTAAAAATTAAAAAAATATTTTTTAAAAAGAATCAACTAAAATAAAAAAATATACTTTGACACTTTTTGCAAACCCCTAACCCTGACGCAAACCCTAACCCTAACCCTAACGCAAACCCCAACCCTAACACTTGTTACAGACCCAAACACTTGTTACAAGCGACAATACCAACACCCTGTGAGTAAAGATCGTAAAAAAAAAAAAGTTAAATTAAAAAAAAGTATACAAAAATTTTAAAAATTAAAAAGATATATTTTTTAAAAAATCAACAAAAATAAAAAAATATACTTTGACACTTTTTGCAAACCCCTAACCCTAACCGAAACCCAACTTATTGCCTCCTAAAATGTGCAAATATTTTGTGGCGCGCACTACGTGTGCAGATGTTGCGAGCCTATGGGCTCGCCACCTAGCGGCAGCAAGGCGACCCTCTTTCGTCAAGAGCAGCAAGAATTTTTTGACACTTGTTACAAACCCCAATACCACCCTCCTTCATCTCGTTTCGCTCTCTTTCACACTCCTTCGTCTCGTTCCGCTCTCTCTCACCCTCCTTCGACTCCTTTCGCTCTCTTTCACCCTCCTTCGCCTCGTTTTGGTCTCTTTAACCCTCCTTCGTCTCGTTTTGGTCTCTTTCACCGTCCTTCGTCTCGTTCCGCTCTCTTTCACCCTCCTTCGACTCCTTTCGCTCTCTTTCACCCTCCTTCATCTCGTTTCGCTCTCTTTCACCCTCCTTCGTCTCGTTTCACTCTCTTTCACCCTCCTTTGTCTCGTTTCGCTCTATTTCACCCTCCTTCATCTCGTTTCACTCTCTTTCACCCTCCTTCATCTCGTTTCGCTCTCTTTCACCCTCGTTCCTCTCGTTTCGCTTTCTTTCACCCTCCCTCTTCTCGTTTCGCTCTCTTTCACCCTCCTTCGTCTCGCTTCGCTCTCTTTCACCCTCCTTCGTCACGTTTCGGTCTCTTTACCCTCCTTCGACTCCTTTCGCTCTCTTTCACGCTCCTTCATCTCGTTTCGCTCTCTTTCACCCTCCTTCGTCTCGTTTCACACTCTTTCACACTCCTTCCTCTCGTTTCGCTCTCTTTCACCCTTTTTTTAAAAACTCATTTCTCTCTATTTCACCCTCCTTCATCTCGTTTCACTCTCTTTCACCCTCCTTCATCTCGTTTCGCTCTCTTTCACCCTCCTTCCTCTCGTTTCGCTTTCTTTCACCCTCCCTCTTCTCGTTTCGCTCTCTTTCACCCTCCTTCGTCTCGCTTCGCTCTCGTTGACCCTCCTTCGTCTCGTTTCGCTCTCTTTGACCCTCCTTCATCTCGTTTCGCTCTCTTTCACCCTCCTTCATCTTGTTTCGCCCTCTTTCACCCTCCTTCGTCTCGTTTCGCTCTCTTTCACCCTCCTTCATCTCGGTTCGCTCTCTTTCACCCTCCGTCGTCTTGTTTCGCTCACTTTCACCCTCCCTCTTCTCGTTTCGCTCTCTTTCACCCTCCTTCATCTCGCTTCGCCCTTTTTCACCCTCCTTCATCTCGTTTCGCTCTCTTTGACCCTCCTTCATCTCGTTTCGCTCTCTTTCACCCTCCTTCGTCTCGTTTAGCTATCTTTCATCCTCCTTCGTCTCGTTTCGCTCTGTTTCACACTCCTTCATCTCGTTTAGCTCTCTTTCACATTCCTTTGTCTCGATTCTCTCTCTTTCACCCTCCTTCGTCTCGTTTCACTCTCTTTCACACTCCTTCCTCTCGTTTCGCTCTCTTTCACCCTCTATCATCTCATTTCGCTCACTTTCACCCTCCTTCCTCTCGTTTCGCTCTCTTTCACCCTCCTTTGTCTCGTTTCGCCCTATTTCACCCTCCTTCGTCTCGTTTCGCTCTCTTTGACCCTCCTTCGTCTCGTTTCGCTCTCTTTGACCCTCCTTCATCTCGTTTTGCTGTCTTTCACCCACCTTCATCTCGTTTCGCTCTCTTTGACCCTCCTTCGTCTTGTTTCGCTCTCTTTCAACCTCCTTCGTCTTGTTTCGCTCACTTTCACCCTCCTTCATCTCGTTCCGCACTCTTTCACCCTCCTTCATCTCGCATCGCCCTTTTTCACCCTCTTTCATCTCGTTTCGCTCTCTTTGACCCTCCTTCATCTCGTTTCGCTCTCTTTCACCCTCCTTCATCTCGTTTAGCTATCTTTCATCCTCCTTCGTCTCGTTTCGCTCTGTTTCACACTCCTTCATCTCGTTTAGCTCTCTTTCACATTCCTTCGTCTCGATTCTCTCTCTTTCACCCTCCTTCGTCTCGTTTCACTCTCTTTCACACTCCTTCCTCTCGTTTCGCTCTCTTTCACCCTCTTTCATCTCATTTCGCTCACTTTCACCCTCCTTCCTCTCGTTTCGCTCTCTTTCACCCTCCTTTGTCTCGTTTCGCCCTATCTCACCCTCCTTCGTCTCGTTTCGCTCTCTTTGACCCTCCTTCGTCTCGTTTCGCTCTCTTTGACCCTCCTTCATCTCGATTTGCTGTCTTTCACCAACCTTCATCTCGTTTCGCGCTCTTTGACCCTCCTTCGTCTTGTTTCGCTCTCTTTCAACCTCCTTCGTCTCGTTTCGCTCACTTTCACCCTCCTTCATCTCGTTCCGCACTCTTTCACCCTCCTTCATCTCGCTTCGCCCTTTTTCACCCTCCTTCATCTCGTTTCGCTCTCTTTGACCCTCCTTCATCTCGTTTCGCTCTCTTTCACCCTCCTTCGTCTCGTTTAGCTATCTTTCATCCTCCTTCGTCTCGTTTCGCTCTGTTTCACACTCCTTCATCTCGTTTAGCTCTCTTTCACATTCCTTCGTCTCGATTCTCTCTCTTTCACCCTCCTTCGTCTCGTTTCACTCTCTTTCACACTCCTTCCTCTCGTTTCGCTCTCTTTCACCCTATTTCATCTCATTTCGCTCACTTTCACCCTCCTTCCTCTCGTTTCGCTCTCTTTCACCCTCCTTTGTCTCGTTTCGCCCTATTTCACCCTCCTTCGTCTCGTTTCGCTCTCTTTGACCCTCCTTCGTCTCGTTTCGCTCTCTTTGACCCTCCTTCATCTCGTTTTGCTGTCTTTCACCCACCTTCGTCTCGTTTCGCTCTCTTTGACCCTCCTTCGTCTTGTTTCGCTCTCTTTCAACCTCCTTCGTCTTGTTTCGCTCACTTTCACCCTCCTTCATCTCGTTCCGCACTCTTTCACCCTCCTTCATCTCGCTTCGCCCTTTTTCACCCTCCTTTCGTCAAGAGCCGCAAGAATTTTTTGACACTTGTTACAAACCCCAATACCACCCTCCTTCATCTCGTTTCGCTCTCTTTCACCCTCCTTCGTCTCGTTCCGCACTCTCTTACCCTCCTTCGACTCCTTTCGCTCTCTTTCACCCTCCTTCGCCTCGTTTTGGTCTCTTTAACCCTCCTTTGTCTTGTTTCGGTCTCTTTCACCGTCCTTCGTCTCGTTCCGCTCTCTTTCACCCTCCTTCGACTCCTTTCACTCTCTTTCACCCTCCTTCGTCTAGTTTCGCTCTATTTCACCCTCCTTCATCTCGTTTCGCTCTCTTTCACCCTCCTTCATCTCGTTTCGCTCTCTTTCACCCTCCTTCGTCTTGTTTCGCTCTCTTTCAACCTCCTTCATCTTGTTTCGCTCACTTTCACCCTCCTTCATCTCGTTCCGCACTCTTTCACCCTCCTTCATCTCGCTTCGCCCTTCTTCACCCTCCTTCATCTCGTTTCGCTCTCTTTGACCCACCTTCATCTCGTTTCGCTCTCTTTGACCCTCCTTCGTCTCGTTTAGCTATCTTTCATCCTCCTTCGTCTCGTTTCGCTCTGTTTCACACTCCTTCTTCTCGTTTAGCTCTCTTTCACCTTCCTTCGTCTCGATTCTCTCTCTTTCACCCTCTTTGGTCTCGTTTCACTCTTTTTCACCTTCCTTCGTCTCGTTTCACTCGCTTTCATCCTCCTTCGTCTCGTTTCGGTCTCTACCACCCTCCCTCATCTCGTTTTGCTCTCTTTCACCCTGCTTCGTCTCGCTTCGCCCTTTTTCATCCTCCTTCATCTCGTTTCGCTCTCTTTGACCCTCCTTCATCTCGTTTCGCTCTCTTTGACCCTCCTTCGTCTCGTTTAGCTATCTTTCATCTTCCTTCGTCTCGTTTCGCTCTGTTTCACACTCCTTCATCTCGTTTAGCTCTCTTTCACCTTCCTTCGTCTCGATTCTCTCTCTTTCACACTCCTTCGTCTCGTTTCACTCTCTTTCACACTCCTTCCTCTCGTTTCGCTCTCTTTCACCCTCATTCATCTCATTTCGCTCACTTTCACCCTCCTTCCTCTCGTTTCGCTCTCTTTCACCCTCCTTTGTCTCGTTTCGCCCTATTTCACCCTCCTTCGTCTCGTTTCGCTCGCTTTGACCCTCCTTCGTCTCGTTTCGCTCTCTTTGACCCTCCTTCATCTCCTTTCGCTCTCTTTCACTCTCCTTCATCTTGTTTCGCCCTCATTCACCCTCCTTCGTCTCGTTTCGCTCTCTATCACCCTCCTTCATCTTGGTTCGCTCTCTTTCACCCTCCGTCGTCTCGTTTTGCTGTCTTTCACCCATCTTCGTCTCGTTTCGCTCTCTTTGACCCTCCTTCATCTTGTTTTGCTGTCTTTCAACCTCCTTCGACTTGTTTCGCTCTCTTTGACCCTCCTTCGTCTTGTTTCGCTCTCTTTCAACCTCCTTCGTCTCGTTTCGCTCACTTTCACCCTCCTTCATCTCGTTCCGCACTCTTTCACCCTCCTTCATCTCGCTTCGCCCTTTTTCACCCTCCTTCATCTCGTTTCGCTCTCTTTGACCCTCCTTCATCTCGTTTCGCTCTCTTTCACCCTCCTTCGTCTCGTTTAGCTATCTTTCATCCTCCTTCGTCTCGTTTCGCTCTGTTTCACACTCCTTCATCTCGTTTAGCTCTCTTTCACATTCCTTCGTCTCGATTCTCTCTCTTTCACCCTCCTTCGTCTCGTTTCACTCTCTTTCACACTCCTTCCTCTCGTTTCGCTCTCTTTCACCCTCTTTCATCTCATTTCGCTCACTTTCACTCTCCTTCCTCTCGTTTCGCTCTCTTTCACCCTCCTTTGTCTCGTTTCGCCCTATTTCACCCTCCTTCGTCTCGTTTCGCTCTCTTTGACCCTCCTTCGTCTCGTTTCGCTCTCTTTGACCCTCCTTCATCTCGTTTTGCTGTCTTTCACCCACCTTCGTCTCGTTTCGCTCTCTTTGACCCTCCTTCGTCTTGTTTCGCTCTCTTTCAACCTCCTTCGTCTTGTTTCGCTCACTTTCACCCTCCTTCATCTCGTTCCGCACTCTTTCACCCTCCTTCATCTCGCTTCGCCCTTTTTCACCCTCCTTTCGTCAAGAGCCGCAAGAATTTTTTGACACTTGTTACAAACCCCAATACCACCCTCCTTCATCTCGTTTCGCTCTCTTTCACCCTCCTTCGTCTCGTTCCGCACTCTCTTACCCTCCTTCGACTCCTTTCGCTCTCTTTCACCCTCCTTCGCCTCGTTTTGGTCTCTTTAACCCTCCTTCGTCTCGTTTCGGTCTCTTTCACCGTCCCTCGTCTCGTTCCGCTCTCTTTCACCCTCCTTCGACTCCTTTCGCTCTCTTTCACCCTCCTTCGTCTCGTTTCGCTCTCTTTCACCCTCCTTCGTCTCGTTTCGCTCTCTTTCACCCTCCTTCGTCTCGTTTCGCTCTATTTCACCCTCCTTCATCTCGTTTCGCTCCCTTTCACCCTCCTTCATCTCGTTTCGCTCTCTTTCACCCTCCTTCGTCTTGTTTCGCTCTCTTTCAACCTCCTTCATCTTGTTTCGCTCACTTTCACCCTCCTTCATCTCGTTCCGCACTCTTTCACCCTCCTTCATCTCGCTTCGCCCTTTTTCACCCTCCTTCATCTCGTTTCGCTCTCTTTGACCCACCTTCATCTCGTTTCGCTCTCTTTGACACTCCTTCGTCTCGTTTAGCTATCTTTCATCCTCCTTCATCTCGTTTCGCTCTGTTTCACACTCCTTCATCTCGTTTAGCTCTCTTTCACCTTCTTTCGTCTCGATTCTCTCTCTTTCACACTCCTTCGTCTCGTTTCACTCTCTTTCACACTCCTTCCTCTCGTTTCGCTCTCTTTCACCCTCATTCATCTCATTTCGCTCACTTTCACCCTCCTTCCTCTCGTTTCGCTCTCTTTCACCCTCCTTTGTCTCGTTTCGCCCTATTTCACCCTCCTTCGTCTCGTTTCGCTCTCTTTGACCCTCCTTCGTCTCGTTTCGCTCTCTTTGACCCTCCTTCATCTCCTTTCGCTCTCTTTCACCCTCCTTCATCTTGTTTCGCCCTCATTCACCCTCCTTCGTCTCGTTTCGCTCTCTATCACCCTCCTTCATCTTGGTTCGCTCTCTTTCACCCTCCGTCGTCTCGTTTTGCTGTCTTTCACCCATCTTCGTCTCGTTTCGCTCTCTTTGACCCTCCTTCGTCTTGTTTTGCTCTCTTTCAATCTCTTTTGACTTGTTTCGCTCTCTTTGACCCTCCTTCATCTTGTTTCGCTCTCTTTCAACCTCCTTCGTCTCGTTTCGCTCACTTTCACCCTCCTTCATCTCGTTCCGCACTCTTTCACCCTCCTTCATCTCGCTTCGCCCTTTTTCACCCTCCTTCATCTCGTTTCGCTCTCTTTGACCCTCCTTCATCTCGTTTCGCTCTCTTTCACCCTCCTTCGTCTCGTTTAGCTATCTTTCATCCTCCTTCGTCTCGTTTCGCTCTGTTTCACACTCCTTCATCTCGTTTAGCTCTCTTTCACATTCCTTCGTCTCGATTCTCTCTCTTTCACCCTCCTTCGTCTCGTTTCACTCTCTTTCACACTCCTTCCTCTCGTTTCGCTCTCTTTCACCCTCTTTCATCTCATTTCGCTCACTTTCACTCTCCTTCCTCTCGTTTCGCTCTCTTTCACCCTCCTTTGTCTCGTTTCGCCCTATTTCACCCTCCTTCGTCTCGTTTCGCTCTCTTTGACCCTCCTTCGTCTCGTTTCGCTCTCTTTGACCCTCCTTCATCTCGTTTTGCTGTCTTTCACCCACCTTCGTCTCGTTTCGCTCTGTTTGACCCTCCTTCGTCTTGTTTCGCTCTCTTTCAACCTCCTTCGTCTTGTTTCACTCACTTTTACCCTCCTTCATCTCGTTCCGCACTCTTTCACCCTCCTTCATCTCGCTTCGCCCTTTTTCACCCTCCTTTCGTCAAGAGCCGCAAGAATTTTTTGACACTTGTTACAAACCCCAATACCACCCTCCTTCATCTCGTTTCGCTCTCTTTCACCCTCCTTCGCCTCGTTCCGCACTCTCTTACCCTCCTTCGACTCCTTTCGCTCTCTTTCACCCTCCTTCGCCTCGTTTTGGTCTCTTTAACCCTCCTTCGTCTCGTTTCGGTCTCTTTCACCGTCCTTCGTCTCGTTCCGCTCTCTTTCACCCTCCTTCGACTCCTTTCGCTCTCTTTCACCCTCCTTCGTCTCGTTTCGCTCTCTTTCACCATCCTTCGTCTCGTTTCGCTCTCTTTCACCCTCCTTCGTCTCGTTTCGCTCTATTTCACCCTCCTTCATCTCGTTTCGCTCTCTTTCACCCTCCTTCATCTCGTTTCGCTCTCTTTCACCCTCCTTCGTCTTGTTTCGCTCTCTTTCAACCTCCTTCATCTTGTTTCGCTCACTTTCACCCTCCTTCATCTCGTTCCGCACTCTTTCACCCTCCTTCATCTCGCTTCGCCCTTTTTCACCCTCCTTCATCTCGTTTCGCTCTCTTTGACCCACCTTCATCTCGTTTCGCTCTCTTTGACCCTCCTTCGTCTCGTTTAGCTATCTTTCATCCTCCTTCGTCTCGTTTCGCTCTGTTTCACACTCCTTCTTCTCGTTTAGCTCTCTTTCACCTTCCTTCGTCTCGATTCTCTCTCTTTCACCCTCTTTGGTCTCGTTTCACTCTTTTTCCCCTTCCTTCGTCTCGTTTCACTCGCTTTCATCCTCCTTCGTCTCGTTTCGGTCTCTACCACCCTCCCTCATCTCGTTCTGCTCTCTTTCACCCTGCTTCGTCTCGCTTCGCCCTTTTTCATCCTCCTTCATCTCGTTTCGCTCTCTTTGACCCTCCTTCATCTCGTTTCGCTCTCTTTGACCCTCCTTCGTCTCGTTTAGCTATCTTTCATCCTCCTTCGTCTCGGTTTGCTCTGTTTCACACTCCTTCATCTCGTTTAGCTCTCTTTCACCTTCCTTCGTCTCGATTCTCTCTCTTTCACACTCCTTCGTCTCGTTTCACTCTCTTTCACACTCCTTCCTCTCGTTTCGCTCTCTTTCACCCTCATTCATCTCGTTTCGCTCACTTTCACTCTCCTTCCTCTCGTTTCGCTCTCTTTCACCCTCCTTTGTCTCGTTTCGCCCTATTTCACCCTCCTTCGTCTCGTTTCGCTCTCTTTGACCCTCCTTCGTCTCGTTTCGCTCTCTTTGACCCTCCTTCATCTCCTTTCGCTCTCTGTCACCCTCCTTCATCTTGTTTCGCCCTCATTCACCCTCCTTCGTCTCGTTTCGCTCTCTATCACCCTCCTTCATCTTGGTTCGCTCTCTTTCACCCTCCGTCGTCTCGTTTTGCTGTCTTTCACCCATCTTCGTCTCGTTTCGCTCTCTTTGACCCTCCTTCGTCTTGTTTTGCTCTCTTTCAACCTCCTTCGACTTGTTTCGCTCACTTTCACCCTCCTTCATCTCGTTCCGCACTCTTTCACCCTCCTTCATTTCGCTTCGCCCTTTTTCACCCTCCTTCGTCTCGTTTCGCTCTCTTTGACCCTCCTTCATCTCGTTTCGCTTTCTTTGACACTCCTTCATCTCGTTTCGCTCTCTTTCACCCTCCTTCGTCTCGTTTCGCTCTCTTTCACCCTCCTTCGTCTCTTTTCGCTCTATTTCACCCTCCTTCATCTCGTTTCGCTCTCTTTCACCCTCCTTCATCTCGTTTCGCTCTCTTCCACCCTCCTTCCTCTCGTTTCGCTTTCTTTCACCCTCCTTCATCTCGTTTCGCTCTCTTTCACCCTCCTTCATCTCGTTTCGCTCTCTTCCACCCTCCTTCCTCTCGTTTCGCTTTCTTTCACCCTCCCTCTTCTCGTTTCGCTCTCTTTCACCCTCCTTCGTCTCGCTTCGCTCTCTTTCACCCTCCTTCGTCTCGTTTCACACTCTTTCACACTCCTTCCTCTCGTTTCGCTCTCTTTCACCCTTTTTTTTTAACTCATTTCGCTCACTTTCACCCTCCTTCCTCTCGTTTCGCTCTCTTTCACCCTCCTTTGTCTCGTTTCGCCCTATTTCACCCTCCTTCGTCTCGTTTCGCTCTCGTTGACCCTCCTTCGTTTCGTTTCGCTATCTTTGACCCTCCTTCATCTCGTTTCGCTCTCTTTCACCCTCCTTCATCTTGTTTCGCCCTCTTTCACCCTCCTTCGTCTCGTTTCGCTCTCTTTCACCCTCCTTCATCTCGGTTCGCTCCCTTTCACCCTCCGTCGTCTTGTTTCGCTCACTTTCACACTCCTTCATCTCGTTCCGCACTCTGTCACCCTCCTTCATCTCGCTTCGCCCTTTTTCACCCTCCTTCATCTCGTTTCGCTCTCTTTGACCCTCCTTCATCTCGTTTCACTCTCTTTCACCCTCCTTCGTCTCGTTTAGCTATCTTTCATCCTCCTTCGTCTCGTTTCGCTCTGTTTCACACTCCTTCATCTCGTTTGCTCTCTTTCACATTCCTTCGTCTCGATTCTCTCTCTTTCACCCTCCTTCGTCTCGTTTCACTCTCTTTCACACTCCTTCCTCTCGTTTCGCTCTCTTTCACCCTCTTTCATCTCATTTCGCTCACTTTCACCCTCCTTCCGCTCGTTTCGCTCTCTTTCACCCTCCTTTGTCTCGTTTCGCCCTATTTCACCCTCCTTCGTCTCGTTTCGCTCTCTTTGACCCTCCTTCGTCTCGTTTCGCTCTCTTTGACCCTCCTTCATCTCGTTTTGCTGTCTTTCACCCACCTTCGTCTCGTTTCGCTCTCTTTGACCCTCCTTCATCTTGTTTCGCTCTCTTTCAACCTCCTTCGTCTTGTTTCGCTCACTTTCACCCTCCTTCATCTCGTTCCGCACTCTTTTACCCTCCTTCATCTCGCTTCGCCCTTTTTCACCCTCCTTTCGTCAAGAGCCGCAATAATTTTTTGACACTTGTTACAAACCCCAATACTACCCTCCTTCATCTCGTTTCGCTCTCTTTCACCCTCCTTCGTCTCGTTTCGCTCTCTTTGACCCTCCTTCATCTCGTTTTGCTGTCTTTCACCCACCTTCGTCTCGTTTCGCTCTCTTTGACCCTCCTTCGTCTTGTTTCGCTCTCTTTCAACCTCCTTCGTCTTGTTTCGCTCACTTTCACCCTCCTTCATCTCGTTCCGCACTCTTTCACCCTCCTTCATCTCGCTTCGCCCTTTTTCACCCTCCTTCATCTCGTTTCGCTCTCTTTGACCCTCCTTCATCTCGTTTCGCTCTCTTTCACCCTCCTTCGTCTCGTTTAGCTATCTTTCATCCTCCTTCGTCTCGTTTCGCTCTGTTTCACACTCCTTCATCTCGTTTAGCTCTCTTTCACATTCCTTCGTCTCGATTCTCTCTCTTTCACCCTCCTTCGTCTCGTTTCACTCTCTTTCACACTCCTTCCTCTCGTTTCGCTCTCTTTCACCCTCTTTCATCTCATTTCGCTCACTTTCACCCTCCTTCCGCTCGTTTCGCTCTCTTTCACCCTCCTTTGTCTCGTTTCGCCCTATTTCACCCTCCTTCGTCTCGTTTCGCTCTCTTTGACCCTCCTTCGTCTCGTTTCGCTCTCTTTGACCCTCCTTCATCTCGTTTTGCTGTCTTTCACCCACCTTCGTCTCGTTTCGCTCTCTTTGACCCTCCTTCATCTTGTTTCGCTCTCTTTCAACCTCCTTCGTCTTGTTTCGCTCACTTTCACCCTCCTTCATCTCGTTCCGCACTCTTTTACCCTCCTTCATCTCGCTTCGCCCTTTTTCACCCTCCTTTCGTCAAGAGCCGCAAGAATTTTTTGACACTTGTTACAAACCCCAATACTACCCTCCTTCATCTCGTTTCGCTCTCTTTCACCCTCCTTCGTCTCGTTCCGCACTCTCTCACCCTCCTTCGACTCCTTTCGCTCTCTTTCACCCTCCTTCGACTCGTTTTGGTCTCTTTAACCCTCCTTCGTCTCGTTTCGGTCTCTTTCACCGTCCTTCATCTCGTTCCGCTCTCTTTCACCCTCCTTCGACTCCTTTCGCTCTCTTTCACCCTCCTTCGTCTCGTTTCGCTCTCTTTCACCCTCCTTCGTCTCGTTTCGCTCTCTTTCACCCTCCTTCGTCTCGTTTCGCTCTATTTCACCCTCGTTCATCTCGTTTCGCTCTCTTTCACCCTCCTTCATCTCGTTTCGCTCTCTTTCACCCTCCTTCCTCTCGTTTCGCTTTCTTTCACCCTCCCTCTTCTCGTTTCGCTCTCTTTCACCCTCCTTCGTCTCGCTTCGCTCTCTTTCACCCTCCTTCGTCACGTTTCGGTCTCTTTACCCTCCTTCGACTCCTTTCGCTCTCTTTCACGCTCCTTCATCTCGTTTCGCTCTCTTTTACCCTCCTTCGTCTCGTTTCACTCTCTTTCACACTCCTTCCTCTCGTTTCGCTCTCTTTCACCCTCTTTCATCTCATTTCGCTCTCTTTCACCCTCCTTCCTCTCGTTTCGCTCTCTTTCACCCTCCTTTGTCTCGTTTCGCCCTATTTCACCCTCCTTCGTCTCGTTTCGCTCTCGTTGACCCTCCTTCGTCTCGTTTCGCTCTCTTTGACCCTCCTTCATCTCGTTTTGCTCTCTTTCACCCTACTTCATCTTGTTTCGCCCTCTTTCACCCTCCTTCGTCTCGTTTCGCTCTCTTTCACCCTCCTTCATCTCGGTTCGCTCTCTTTCACCCTCTGTCGTCTCGTTTTGCTGTCTTTCACCCACCTTCATCTCGTTTCGCTCTCTTTGACCCTCCTTCGTCTTGTTTCGCTCTCTTTCAACCTCCTTCATCTTGTTTCGCTCACTTTCACCCTCCTTCATCTCGTTCCGCACTCTTTCACCCTCCTTCATCTCGCTTCGCTCTCTTTGACCCACCTTCATCTCGTTTCGCTCTCTTTGACCCTCCTTCGTCTCGTTTAGCTATCTTTCATCCTCCTTCGTCTCGTTTCGCTCTGTTTCACACTCCTTCTTCTCGTTTAACTCTCTTTCACCTTCCTTCGTCTCGATTTTCTCTCTTTCACCCTCTTTGGTCTCGTTTCGCTCTCTTTCACCCTCCTTCCTCTCGTTTCGCTCTCTTTCACCCTCATTCATCTCATTTCGCTCACTTTCACCCTCCTTCCTCTCGTTTCGCTCTCTTTCACCCTCCTTTGTCTCGTTTCGCCCTATTTCACCCTCCTTCGTCTCGTTTTGCTCTCTTTGACGCTCCTTCGTCTCGTTTCGCTCTCTTTGACCCTCCTTCATCTCCTTTCGCTCTCTTTCACCCTCCTTCATCTTGTTTCGCCCTCATTCACCCTCCTTCGTCTTGTTTCGCTCTCTATCACCCTCCTTCATCTCGGTTCGCTCTCTTTCACCCTCCGTCGTCTCGTTTTGCTGTCTTTCACCCATCTTCGTCTCGTTTCGCTCTCTTTGACCCTCCTTCGTCTTGTTTCGCTCTCTTTCAACCTCCTTCGTCTTGTTTCGCTCACTTTCACCCTCCTTCATCTCGTTCCGCACTCTTTCACCCTCCTTCATCTCGCTTCGCCCTTTTTCACCCTCCTTCGTCTCGTTTCGCTCTCTTTGACCCTCCTTCATCTCGTTTCGCTTTCTTTGACACTCCTTCGTCTCGTTTCACTCTCTTTCACCCTCCTTCATCTCGTTTCGCTCTCTTTCACCCTCCTTCGTCTCTTTTCGCTCTATTTCACCCTCCTTCATCTCGTTTCACTCTCTTTCACCCTCCTTCATCACGTTTCGCTCTCTTCCACCCTCCTTCCTCTCGTTTCGCTTTCTTTCACCCTCCCTCTTCTCGTTTCGCTCTCTTTCACCCTCCTTCGTTTCGCTTCGCTCTCTTTCACCCTCCTTCGTCTCGTTTCGGTCTCTTTACCCTCCTTCGACTCCTTTCGCTCTCTTTCACGCTCCTTCATCTCGTTTCGCTCTCTTTCACCCTTCTACGTCTCGTTTCACTCTCTTTCACCCTCCTTCCTCTTGTTTCGCTCTCTTTCACCCTCTTTCATCTCGTTTCGCTCACTTTCACCCTCCTTCCTCTCGTTTCGCTCTCTTTCACCCTCCTTTGTCTCGTTTCGCCCTATTTCACCCTCCTTCGACTCGTTTCGCTCTCTTTGACCCTCCTTCGTCTCGTTTCGCTCTCTTTGACCCTCCTTCATCTCGTTTTGCTCTCTTTCACCCTCCTTCATCTTGTTTCGCCCTCTTTCACCCTCCTTCATCTCGCTTCGCCCTTTTTCACCCTCCTTCATCTCGTTTCGCTCTCTTTGACCCTCCTTCGTCTCGTTTAGCTATCTTTCATCCTCCTTCGTCTCGTTTCGCTGTTTTTCACACTCCTTCGTCTCGTTCAGCTTTCTTTCACCTTCCTTCGTCTCGATTCTCTCTCTTTCACCCTCTTTGGTCTCGTTTCGCTCTCTTTCACCCTACTTCATCTTGTTTCGCCCTCTTTCACCCTCCTTCGTCTCGTTTCGCTCTCTTTCACCCTCCTTCATCTCGGTTCGCACTCTTTCACCCTCTGTCGTCTCGTTTTGCTGTCTTTCACCCACCTTCATCTCGTTTCGCTCTCTTTGACCCTCCTTCGTCTTGTTTCGCTCTCTTTCAACCTCCTTCATCTTGTTTCGCTCACTTTCACCCACCTTCTTCTCGTTTCGCTCTCTTTCACCCTCCTTCATCTCGTTTCATTCTCTTTCACCCTCCTTCATCTCGATTCGGTCTCTTTAACCCTCCTTTGACTCCTTTCGCTCTCTTTAACGCTCCTTCATCTCGTTTCGCTCTCTTTCACCCTCCTTCCTCTCGTTTCGCTCTCTTTTACCCTCCATCGTCTCGTTTCGCTCTCTTTCATCCTCCTTCGTCGCGTTTCGCTCTCTTTGACCCTCCTTCATCTCGTTTCGCTCTCTTTGACCCTCCTTCGTCTCGTTATGCTCTCTTTCACCCTCCTTCGTCTCGTTTCGCCCTCTTTGACCCTCCTTCGTCTCGTTTCGCTCACTTTCACCCTCCTTCGTCTCTGGTCGCTCTATATCATCCTCCTTCGTCTCGTTTCGCTCCCTTTCACCCTCCTACGTCTCGTTTCGCCGTCATTCACAATCATTCGTCTCGTTCCCCTCTCTTTCACCCTCCTTCGTCTCGTTTCGCTCTCTTTCACCCTTTTTTTTTAACTCATTTCGCTCACTTTCACCCTCCTCCCTCTCTTTTCGCTCTCTTTCACCCTCCTTTGTCTAGTTTCGCCCTATTTCACCCTCCTTCGTCTCGTTTCGCTCTCTTTGACCCTCCTTCATCTCGTTTCGCTCTCTTTCACCCTCCTTCATCTTGTTTCGCCCTCTTTCACCCTCCTTCGTCTCGTTTCGCTCTCTTTCACCCTCCTTCATCTCGGTTCGCTCTCTTTCACCCTCCGTCGTCTTGTTTCGCTCACTTTCACCCTCCTTCATCTCGTTCCGCACTCTGTCACCCTCCTTCATCTCGCTTCGCCCTTTTTCACCCTCCTTCATCTCGTTTCGCTCTCTTTGACCCTCCTTCATCTCGTTTCGCTCTCTTTCACCCTCCTTCGTCTCGTTTAGCTATCTTTCATCCTCCTTCGTCTCGTTTCGCTCTGTTTCACACTCCTTCATCTCGTTTGCTCTCTTTCACATTCCATCGTCTCGATTCTCTCTCTTTCACCCTCCTTCGTCTCGTTTCACTCTCTTTCACACTCCTTCCTCTCGTTTCGCTCTCTTTCACCCTCTTTCATCTCATTTCGCTCACTTTCACCCTCCTTCCTCTCGTTTCGCTCTCTTTCACCCTCCTTTGTCTCGTTTCGCCCTATTTCACCCTCCTTCGTCTCGTTTCGCTCTCTTTGACCCTCCTTCGTCTCGTTTCGCTCTCTTTGACCCTCCTTCATCTCGTTTTGCTGTCTTTCACCCACCTTCGTCTCGTTTCGCTCTCTTTGACCCTCCTTCGTCTTGTTTCGCTCTCTTTCAACCTCCTTCGTCTTGTTTCGCTCACTTTCACCCTCCTTCATCTCGTTCCGCACTCTTTCACCCTCCTTCATCTCGCTTCGCCCTTTTTCACCCTCCTTCATCTCGTTTCGCTCTCTTTGACCCTCCTTCATCTCGTTTCGCTCTCTTTCACCCTCCTTCGTCTCGTTTAGCTATCTTTCATCCTCCTTCGTCTCGTTTCGCTCTGTTTCACACTCCTTCATCTCGTTTAGCTCTCTTTCACATTCCTTCGTCTCGATTCTCTCTCTTTCACCCTCCTTCGTCTCGTTTCACTCTCTTTCACACTCCTTCCTCTCGTTTCGCTCTCTTTCACCCTCTTTCATCTCATTTCGCTCACTTTCACCCTCCTTCCTCTCGTTTCGCTCTCTTTCACCCTCCTTTGTCTCGTTTCGCCCTATTTCACCCTGCTTCGTCTCGTTTCGCTCTCTTTAACCCTCCTTCGTCTCGTTTCGGTCTCTTTCACCGTCCTTCGTCTCGTTCCGCTCTCTTTCACCCTCCTTCGACTCCTTTCGCTCTCTTTCACCCTCCTTCGTCTCGTTTCGCTCTCTTTCACCCTCCTTCGTCTCGTTTCGCTGTCTTTCACCCTCCTTCGTCTCGTTTCGCTCTATTTCACCCTCCTTCATCTCGTTTCGCTCCCTTTCACCCTCCTTCATCTCGTTTCGCTCTCTTTCACCCTCCTTCCTCTCGTTTCGCTTTCTTTCACCCTCCCTCTTCTCGTTTCGCTCTCTTTCACCCTCCTTCGTCTCGCTTCGCTCTCTTTCACCCTCCTTCGTCACGTTTCGGTCTCTTTACCCTCCTTCGACTCCTTTCGCTCTCTTTCACGCTCCTTCATCTCGTTTCGCTCTCTTTCACCCTCCTTCGTCTCGTTTCACTCTCTTTCACACTCCTTCGTCTCGTTTCGCTCTCTTTCACCCTCTTTCATCTCATTTCGCTCTCTTTCACCCTCCTTCCTCTCGTTTCGCTCTCTTTCACCCTCCTTCGTCTCGTTTCGCTCTCTTTCACCCTCCTTCATCTCGGTTCGCTCTCTTTCACCCTCTGTCGTCTCGTTTTGCTGTCTTTCACCCACCTTCATCTCGTTTCGCTCTCTTTGACCCTCCTTCGTCTTGTTTCGCTCTCTTTCAACCTCCTTCATCTTGTTTCGCTCACTTTCACCCTCCTTCATCTCGTTCCGCACTCTTTCACCCTCCTTCATCTCGCTTCGCTCTCTTTGACCCACCTTCATCTCGTTTCGCTCTCTTTGACCCTCCTTCGTCTCGTTTAGCTATCTTTCATCCTCCTTCGTCTCGTTTCGCTCTGTTTCACACTCCTTCTTCTCGTTTAACTCTCTTTCACCTTCCTTCGTCTCGATTTTCTCTCTTTCACCCTCTTTGGTCTCGTTTCGCTCTCTTTCACCCTCCTTCCTCTCGTATCGCTCTCTTTCACCCTCATTCATCTCATTTCGCTCACTTTCACCCTCCTTCCTCTCGTTTCGCTCTCTTTCACCCTCCTTTGTCTCGTTTCGCCCTATTTCACCCTCCTTCGTCTCGTTTTGCTCTCTTTGACCCTCCTTCGTCTCGTTTCGCTCTCTTTGACCCTCCTTCATCTCCTTTCGCTCTCTTTCACCCTCCTTCATCTTGTTTCGCCCTCATTCACCCTCCTTCGTCTTGTTTCGCTCTCTATCACCCTCCTTCATCTCGGTTCGCTCTCTTTCACCCTCCGTCGTCTCGTTTTGCTGTCTTTCACCCATCTTCGTCTCGTTTCGCTCTCTTTGACCCTCCTTCGTCTTGTTTCGCTCTCTTTCAACCTCCTTCGTCTTGTTTCGCTCACTTTCACCCTCCTTCATCTCGTTCCGCACTCTTTCACCCTCCTTCATCTCGCTTCGCCCTTTTTCACCCTCCTTCGTCTCGTTTCGCTCTCTTTGACCCTCCTTCATCTCGTTTCGCTTTCTTTGACACTCCTTCGTCTCGTTTCACTCTCTTTCACCCTCCTTCATCTCGTTTCGCTCTCTTTCACCCTCCTTCGTCTCTTTTCGCTCTATTTCACCCTCCTTCATCTCGTTTCACTCTCTTTCACCCTCCTTCATCACGTTTCGCTCTCTTCCACCCTCCTTCCTCTCGTTTCGCTTTCTTTCACCCTCCCTCTTCTCGTTTCGCTCTCTTTCACCCTCCTTCGTTTCGCTTCGCTCTCTTTCACCCTCCTTCGTCTCGTTTCGGTCTCTTTACCCTCCTTCGACTCCTTTCGCTCTCTTTCACGCTCCTTCATCTCGTTTCGCTCTCTTTCACCCTTCTACGTCTCGTTTCACTCTCTTTCACCCTCCTTCCTCTTGTTTCGCTCTCTTTCACCCTCTTTCATCTCGTTTCGCTCACTTTCACCCTCCTTCCTCTCGTTTCGCTCTCTTTCACCCTCCTTTGTCTCGTTTCGCCCTATTTCACCCTCCTTCGACTCGTTTCGCTCTCTTTGACCCTCCTTCGTCTCGTTTCGCTCTCTTTGACCCTCCTTCATCTCGTTTTGCTCTCTTTCACCCTCCTTCATCTTGTTTCGCCCTCTTTCACCCTCCTTCATCTCGCTTCGCCCTTTTTCACCCTCCTTCATCTCGTTTCGCTCTCTTTGACCCTCCTTCGTCTCGTTTAGCTATCTTTCATCCTCCTTCGTCTCGTTTCGCTGTTTTTCACACTCCTTCGTCTCGTTCAGCTTTCTTTCACCTTCCTTCGTCTCGATTCTCTCTCTTTCACCCTCTTTGGTCTCGTTTCGCTCTCTTTCACCCTACTTCATCTTGTTTCGCCCTCTTTCACCCTCCTTCGTCTCGTTTCGCTCTCTTTCACCCTCCTTCATCTCGGTTCGCACTCTTTCACCCTCTGTCGTCTCGTTTTGCTGTCTTTCACCCACCTTCATCTCGTTTCGCTCTCTTTGACCCTCCTTCGTCTTGTTTCGCTCTCTTTCAACCTCCTTCATCTTGTTTCGCTCACTTTCACCCACCTTCTTCTCGTTTCGCTCTCTTTCACCCTCCTTCATCTCGTTTCATTCTCTTTCACCCTCCTTCATCTCGATTCGGTCTCTTTAACCCTCCTTTGACTCCTTTCGCTCTCTTTAACGCTCCTTCATCTCGTTTCGCTCTCTTTCACCCTCCTTCCTCTCGTTTCGCTCTCTTTTACCCTCCATCGTCTCGTTTCGCTCTCTTTCATCCTCCTTCGTCGCGTTTCGCTCTCTTTGACCCTCCTTCATCTCGTTTCGCTCTCTTTGACCCTCCTTCGTCTCGTTATGCTCTCTTTCACCCTCCTTCGTCTCGTTTCGCCCTCTTTGACCCTCCTTCGTCTCGTTTCGCTCACTTTCACCCTCCTTCGTCTCTGTTCGCTCTATATCATCCTCCTTCGTCTCGTTTCGCTCCCTTTCACCCTCCTACGTCTCGTTTCGCCGTCATTCACAATCATTCGTCTCGTTCCCCTCTCTTTCACCCTCCTTCGTCTCGTTTCGCTCTCTTTCACCCTTTTTTTTTAACTCATTTCGCTCACTTTCACCCTCCTCCCTCTCTTTTCGCTCTCTTTCACCCTCCTTTGTCTAGTTTCGCCCTATTTCACCCTCCTTCGTCTCGTTTCGCTCTCTTTGACCCTCCTTCATCTCGTTTCGCTCTCTTTCACCCTCCTTCATCTTGTTTCGCCCTCTTTCACCCTCCTTCGTCTCGTTTCGCTCTCTTTCACCCTCCTTCATCTCGGTTCGCTCTCTTTCACCCTCCGTCGTCTTGTTTCGCTCACTTTCACCCTCCTTCATCTCGTTCCGCACTCTGTCACCCTCCTTCATCTCGCTTCGCCCTTTTTCACCCTCCTTCATCTCGTTTCGCTCTCTTTGACCCTCCTTCATCTCGTTTCGCTCTCTTTCACCCTCCTTCGTCTCGTTTAGCTATCTTTCATCCTCCTTCGTCTCGTTTCGCTCTGTTTCACACTCCTTCATCTCGTTTGCTCTCTTTCACATTCCATCGTCTCGATTCTCTCTCTTTCACCCTCCTTCGTCTCGTTTCACTCTCTTTCACACTCCTTCCTCTCGTTTCGCTCTCTTTCACCCTCTTTCATCTCATTTCGCTCACTTTCACCCTCCTTCCTCTCGTTTCGCTCTCTTTCACCCTCCTTTGTCTCGTTTCGCCCTATTTCACCCTCCTTCGTCTCGTTTCGCTCTCTTTGACCCTCCTTCGTCTCGTTTCGCTCTCTTTGACCCTCCTTCATCTCGTTTTGCTGTCTTTCACCCACCTTCGTCTCGTTTCGCTCTCTTTGACCCTCCTTCGTCTTGTTTCGCTCTCTTTCAACCTCCTTCGTCTTGTTTCGCTCACTTTCACCCTCCTTCATCTCGTTCCGCACTCATTCACCCTCCTTCATCTCGCTTCGCCCTTTTTCACCCTCCTTCATCTCGTTTCGCTCTCTTTGACCCTCCTTCATCTCGTTTCGCTCTCTTTCACCCTCCTTCGTCTCGTTTAGCTATCTTTCATCCTCCTTCGTCTCGTTTCGCTCTGTTTCACACTCCTTCATCTCGTTTAGCTCTCTTTCACATTCCTTCGTCTCGATTCTCTCTCTTTCACCCTCCTTCGTCTCGTTTCACTCTCTTTCACACTCCTTCCTCTCGTTTCGCTCTCTTTCACCCTCTTTCATCTCATTTCGCTCACTTTCACCCTCCTTCCTCTCGTTTCGCTCTCTTTCACCCTCCTTTGTCTCGTTTCGCCCTATTTCACCCTGCTTCGTCTCGTTTCGCTCTCTTTAACCCTCCTTCGTCTCGTTTCGGTCTCTTTCACCGTCCTTCGTCTCGTTCCGCTCTCTTTCACCCTCCTTCGACTCCTTTCGCTCTCTTTCACCCTCCTTCGTCTCGTTTCGCTCTCTTTCACCCTCCTTCGTCTCGTTTCGCTGTCTTTCACCCTCCTTCGTCTCGTTTCGCTCTATTTCACCCTCCTTCATCTCGTTTCGCTCCCTTTCACCCTCCTTCATCTCGTTTCGCTCTCTTTCACCCTCCTTCCTCTCGTTTCGCTTTCTTTCACCCTCCCTCTTCTCGTTTCGCTCTCTTTCACCCTCCTTCGTCTCGCTTCGCTCTCTTTCACCCTCCTTCGTCACGTTTCGGTCTCTTTACCCTCCTTCGACTCCTTTCGCTCTCTTTCACGCTCCTTCATCTCGTTTCGCTCTCTTTCACACTCCTTCGTCTCGTTTCACTCTCTTTCACACTCCTTCCTCTCGTTTCGCTCTCTTTCACCCTCTTTCATCTCATTTCGCTCTCTTTCACCCTCCTTCCTCTCGTTTCGCTCTCTTTCACCCTCCTTTGTCTCGTTTCGCCCTATTTCACCCTCCTTCGTCTCGTTGCGCTCTCGTTGACCCTCCTTCGTCTCGTTTCGCTCTCTTTGACCCTCCTTCATCTCGTTTTGCTCTCTTTCACCCTACTTCATCCTGTTTCGCCCTCTTTCACCCTCCTTCGTCTCGTTTCGCTCTCTTTCACCCTCCTTCATCTCGGTTCGCTCTCTTTCACCCTCTGTCGTCTCGTTTTGCTGTCTTTCACCCACCTTCATCTCGTTTCGCTCTCTTTGACCCTCCTTCGTCTTGTTTTGCTCTCTTTCAACCTCCTTCATCTTGTTTCGCTCACTTTCACCCTCCTTCATCTCGTTCCGCACTCTTTCACCGTCCTCCATCTCGCTTCGCCCTTTTTCACCCTCCTTCATCTCGTTTCGCTCTCTTTGACCCACCTTCATCTCGTTTCGCTCTCTTTGACCCTCCTTCGTCTCGTTGAGCTATCTTTCATCCTCCTTCGTCTCGTTTTGCTCTGTTTCACACTCCTTCTTCTCGTTTAACTCTCTTTCACCTTCCTTCGTCTCGATTCTCTCTCTTTCACCCTCTTTGGTCTCGTTTCACTCTCTTTCACACTCCTTCCTCTCGTTTCGCTCTCTTTCACCCTCATTCATCTCATTTCGCTCACTTTCACCCTCCTTCCTCTCGTTTCGCTCTCTTTCACCCTCCTTCATCTCGGTTCGCACTCTTTCACCCTCTGTCGTCTCGTTTTGCTGTCTTTCACCCACCTTCAACTCGTTTCGCTCTCTTTGACCCTCCTTCGTCTTGTTTCGCTCTCTTTCAACCTCCTTCATCTTGTTTCGCTCACTTTCACCCACCTTCATCTCGTTTCGCTCTCTTTCACCCTCCTTCATCTCGTTTCATTCTCTTTCACCCTCCTTCATCTCGATTCGGTCTCTTTAACCCTCCTTTGACTCCTTTCGCTCTCTTTAACGCTCCTTCATCTCGTTTCGCTCTCTTTCACCCTCCTTCCTCTCGTTTCGCTCTCTTTTACCCTCCATCGTCTCGTTTCGCTCTCTTTCATCCTCCTTCGTCGCGTTTCGCTCTCTTTGACCCTCGTTCATCTCGTTTCGCTCTCTTTGACTCTCCTTCGTCTCGTTATGCTCTCTTTCACCCTCCTTCGTCTCGTTTCGCCCTCTTTGACCCTCCTTCGTCTCGTTTCGCTCACTTTCACCCTCCTTCGTCTCTGTTCGCTCTATATCATCCTCCTTCATCTCGTTTCGCTCCCTTTCACCCTCCTACGTCTCGTTTCGCCGTCATTCACAATCCTTCATCTCGTTTCCCTCTCTTTCACCCTCCTTCGTCTCGTTTCACTCTCTTTCACCCTCCTTCATCTCGTTTCGGTCTCTTTCACCCTGCTTCATCTCGTTCCGCTCTCTTTCACCCTCCTTCGTCTGGTTTCGCCTGTTTCACCCTCCTTCGTCTCGTTTCGCTCTCTTTGACCTTCCTTCATCTCGTTTCGCTCTCTTTGACCCTCCTTCATCTCGTTTCGCTCTCTTTCACCCTCCTTCGTCTCGTTTCGCCCTCTTTCACCCTCCTTCATCTCGCTTCACCCTCTTTCACCCTCGTTCGTCTCGTTTCGCTCTCTTTGACCCTCCTTCATCTCGTTTCGCTCTCTTTGACCCTCCTTCGTCTCGTTTCGCTCTCTTTGACCCTCCTTCATCTCGTTTTGCTGTCTTTCACCCACCTTCGTCTCGTTTCGCTCTCTTTGACCCTCCTTCGTCTTGTTTCGCTCTCTTTCAACCTCCTTCGTCTTGTTTCGCTCACTTTCACCCTCCTTCATCTCGTTCCGCACTCTTTCACCCTCCTTCATCTCGCTTCGCCCTTTTTCACCCTCCTTCATCTCGTTTCGCTCTCTTTGACCCTCCTTCATCTCGTTTCGCTCTCTTTCACCCTCCTTCGTCTCGATTCTCTCTCTTTCATCCTCCTTCGTCTCGTTTCGCTCTGTTTCACACTCCTTCATCTCGTTTAGCTCTCTTTCACATTCCTTCGGCTCGATTCTCTCTCTTTCACCCTCCTTCGTCTCGTTTCACTCTCTTTCACACTCCATCCTCTCGTTTCGCTCTCTTTCACCCTCTTTCATCTCATTTCGCTCACTTTCACCCTCCTTCCTCTCGTTTCGCTCTCTTTCACCCTCCTTTGTCTCGTTTCGCCCTATTTCACCCTCCTTCGTCTCGTTTCGCTCTCTTTGACCCTCCTTCGTCTCGTTTCGCTCTCATTGACCCTCCTTCATCTCGTTTTGCTGTCTTTCACCCACCTTCGTCTCGTTTCGCTCTCTTTGACCCTCCTTCGTCTTGTTTCGCTCTCTTTCAACCTCCTTCGTCTTGTTTCACTCATTTTCACCCTCCTTCATCTCATTCCGCACTCTTTCACCCTCCTTCATCTCGCTTCGCCCTTTTTCACCCTCCTTCATCTCGTTTCGCTCTCTTTGACCCTCCTTCATCTCGTTTCGCTCTCTTTCACCCTCCTTCATCTCGTTTAGCTATCTTTCATCCTCCTTCGTCTCGTTTCGCTCTGTTTCACACTCCTTCATCTCGTTTAGCTCTCTTTCACATTCCTTCGTCTCGATTCTCTCTCTTTCACCCTCCTTCGTCTCGTTTCACTCTCTTTCACACTCCTTCCTCTCGTTTCGCTCTCTTTCACCCTCTTTCATCTCATTTCGCTCACTTTCACCCTCCTTCCTCTCGTTTCGCTCTCTTTCACCCTCCTTTGTCTCGTTTCGCCCTATTTCACCCTCCTTCGTCTCGTTTCGCTCTCTTTGACCCTCCTTCGTCTCGTTTCGCTCTCTTTGACCCTCCTTCATCTCGTTTTGCTGTCTTTCACCCACCTTCGTCTCGTTTCGCTCTCTTTGACCCTCCTTCGTCTTGTTTCGCTCTCTTTCAACCTCCTTCGTCTTGTTTCGCTCACTTTCACCCTCCTTCATCTCGTTCCGCACTCTTTTACCCTCCTTCATCTCGCTTCGCCCTTTTTCACCCTCCTTTCGTCAAGAGCCGCAAGAATTTTTTGACACTTGTTACAAACCCCAATACTACCCTCCTTCATCTCGTTTCGCTCTCTTTCACCCTCCTTCGTCTCGTTCCGCACTCTCTCACCCTCCTTCGACTCCTTTCGCTCTCTTTCACCCTCCTTCGACTCGTTTTGGTCTCTTTAACCCTCCTTCGTCTCGTTTCGGTCTCTTTCACCGTCCTTTGTCTCGTTCCGCTCTCTTTCACCCTCCTTCGACTCCTTTCGCTCTCTTTCACCCTCCTTCGTCTCGTTTTGCTCTCTTTCACCCTCCTTTGTCTCGTTTCGCTCTCTTTCACCCTCCTTCGTCTCGTTTCGCTCTATTTCACCCTCCTTCATCTCGTTTCGCTCTCTTTCACCCTCCTTCATCTCGTTTCGCTCTCTTTCACCCTCCTTCCTCTCGTTTCGCTTTCTTTCACCCTCCCTCTTCTCGTTTCGCTCTCTTTCACCCACCTTCGTCTCGCTTCGCTCTCTTTCACCCTCCTTCGTCACGTTTCGGTCTCTTTACCCTCCTTCGACTCCTTTCGCTCTCTTTCACGCTCCTTCATCTCGTTTCGCTCTCTTTCACCCTCCTTCGTCTCGTTTCACTCTCTTTCACACTCCTTCCTCTCGTTTCGCTCTCTTTCACCCTCCTTTATCTCGCTTCACCCTCTTTCACCCTCGTTCGTCTCGTTTTGCTCTCTTTGACCCTCCTTCATCTCGTTTCGCTCTCTTTGACCCTCCTTCGTCTCGTTTCGCTCTCTTTGACCCTCCTTCATCTCGTTTTGCTGTCTTTCACCCACCTTCGTCTCGTTTCGCTCTCTTTGACCCTCCTTCGTCTTGTTTCGCTCTCTTTCAACCTCCTTCGTCTTGTTTCGCTCACTTTCACCCTCCTTCATCTCGTTCCGCACTCTTTCACCCTCCTTCATCTCGCTTCGCCCTTTTTCACCCTCCTTCATCTCGTTTCGCTCTCTTTGACCCTCCTTCATCTCGTTTCGCTCTCTTTCACCCTCCTTCGTCTCGATTCTCTCTCTTTCATCCTCCTTCGTCTCGTTTCGCTCTGTTTCACACTCCTTCATCTCGTTTAGCTCTCTTTCACATTCCTTCGTCTCGATTCTCTCTCTTTCACCCTCCTTCGTCTCGTTTCACTCTCTTTCACACTCCATCCTCTCGTTTCGCTCTCTTTCACCCTCTTTCATCTCATTTCGCTCACTTTCACCCTCCTTCCTCTCGTTTCGCTCTCTTTCACCCTCCTTTGTCTCGTTTCGCCCTATTTCACCCTCCTTCGTCTCGTTTCGCTCTCTTTGACCCTCCTTCGTCTCGTTTCGCTCTCATTGACCCTCCTTCATCTCGTTTTGCTGTCTTTCACCCACCTTCGTCTCGTTTCGCTCTCTTTGACCCTCCTTCGTCTTGTTTCGCTCTCTTTCAACCTCCTTCGTCTTGTTTCACTCACTTTCACCCTCCTTCATCTCATTCCGCACTCTTTCACCCTCCTTCATCTCGCTTCGCCCTTTTTCACCCTCCTTCATCTCGTTTCGCTCTCTTTGACCCTCCTTCATCTCGTTTCGCTCTCTTTCACCCTCCTTCATCTCGTTTAGCTATCTTTCATCCTCCTTCGTCTCGTTTCGCTCTGTTTCACACTCCTTCATCTCGTTTAGCTCTCTTTCACATTCCTTCGTCTCGATTCTCTCTCTTTCACCCTCCTTCGTCTCGTTTCACTCTCTTTCACACTCCTTCCTCTCGTTTCGCTCTCTTTCACCCTCTTTCATCTCATTTCGCTCACTTTCACCCTCCTTCCTCTCGTTTCGCTCTCTTTCACCCTCCTTTGTCTCGTTTCGCCCTATTTCACCCTCCTTCGTCTCGTTTCGCTCTCTTTGACCCTCCTTCATCTCGTTTCGCTCTCTTTGACCCTCCTTCATCTCGTTTTGCTGTCTTTCACCCACCTTCGTCTCGTTTCGCTCTCTTTGACCCTCCTGCGTCTTGTTTCGCTCTCTTTCAACCTCCTTCGTCTTGTTTCGCTCACTTTCACCCTCCTTCATCTCGTTCCGCACTCTTTTACCCTCCTTCATCTCGCTTCGCCCTTTTTCACCCTCCTTTCGTCAAGAGCCGCAAGAATTTTTTGACACTTGTTACAAACCCCAATACTACCCTCCTTCATCTCGTTTCGCTCTCTTTCACCCTCCTTCGTCTCGTTCCGCACTCTCTCACCCTCCTTCGACTCCTTTCGTTCTCTTTCACCCTCCTTCGACTCGTTTTGGTCTCTTTAACCCTCCTTCGTCTCGTTTCGGTCTCTTTCACCGTCCTTCGTCTCGTTCCGCTCTCTTTCACCCTCCTTCGACTCCTTTCGCTCTCTTTCACCCTCCTTCGTCTCGTTTTGCTCTCTTTCACCCTCCTTCGTCTCGTTTCGCTCTCTTTCACCCTCCTTCGTCTCGTTTCGCTCTATTTCACCCTCCTTCATCTCGTTTCGCTCTCTTTCACCCTCCTTCATCTCGTTTCGCTCTCTTTCACCCTCCTTCCTCTCGTTTCGCTTTCTTTCACCCTCCCTCTTCTCGTTTCGCTCTCTTTCACCCTCCTTCGTCTCGCTTCGCTCTCTTTCACCCTCCTTCATCACGTTTCGGTCTCTTTACCCTCCTTCGACTCCTTTCGCTCTCTTTCACGCTCCTTCATCTCGTTTCGGTCTCTTTCACCCTCCTTCGTCTCGTTTCACTCTCTTTCACACTCCTTCCTCTCGTTTCGCTCTCTTTCACCCTCTTTCATCTCATTTCGCTCTCTTTCACCCTCCTTCCTCTCGTTTCGCTCTCTTTCACCCTCCTTTGTCTCGTTTCGCCCTATTTCACCCTCCTTCGTCTCGTTTCGCTCTCGTTGACCCTCCTTCGTCTCGTTTCGCTCTCTTTGACCCTCCTTCATCTTGTTTTGCTCTCTTTCACCCTACTTCATCTTGTTTCGCCCTCTTTCACCCTCCTTCGTCTCGTTTCGCTCTCTTTCACCCTCCTTCATCTCGGTTCGCTCTCTTTCACCCTCTGTCGTCTCGTTTTGCTGTCTTTCACCCACCTTCATCTCGTTTCGCTCTCTTTGACCCTCCTTCGTCTTGTTTCGCTCTCTTTCAACCTCCTTCATCTTGTTTCGCTCACTTTCACCCTCCTTCATCTCGTTCCGCACTCTTTCACCCTCCTTCATCTCGCTTCGCCCTTTTTCACCCTCCTTCATCTCGTTTCGCTCTCTTTGACCCACCTTCATCTCGTTTCGCTCTCTTTGACCCTCCTTCGTCTCGTTTAGCTATCTTTCATTCTCCTTCGTCTCGTTTCGCTCTGTTTCACACTCCTTCTTCTCGTTTAACTCTCTTTCACCTTCCTTCGTCTCGATTCTCTCTCTTTCACCCTCTTTGGTCTCGTTTCGCTCTCTTTCACACTCCTTCCTCTCGTTTCGCTCTCTTTCACCCTCATTCATCTCATTTCGCTCACTTTCACCCTCCTTCCTCTCGTTTCGCTCTCTTTCACCCTCCTTTGTCTCGTTTCGCCCTATTTCACCCTCCTTCGTCTCGTTTTGCTCTCTTTGACCCTCCTTCGTCTCGTTTCGCTCTCTTTGACCCTCCTTCATCTCCTTTCGCTCTCTTTCACCCTCCTTCATCTTGTTTCGCCCTCATTCACCCTCCTTCGTCTCGTTTCACTCTCTATCACCCTTCTTCATCTCGGTTCGCTCTCTTTCACCCTCCGTCGTCTCGTTTTGCTGTCTTTCAGCCATCTTCGTCTCGTTTCGCTCTCTTTGACCCTCCTTCGTCTTGTTTCGCTCTCTTTCAACCTCCTTCGTCTTGTTTCGCTCACTTTCACCCTCCTTCATCTCGTTCCGCACTCTTTCACCCTCCTTCATCTCGCTTCGCCCTTTTTCACCCTCCTTCGTCTCGTTTCGCTCTCTTTGACCCTCCTTCATCTCGTTTCGCTTTCTTTGACACTCCTTCGTCTCGTTTCGCTCTCTTTCACCCTCCTTCGTCTCGTTTCGCTCTCTTTCACCCTCCTTCGTCTCTTTTCGCTCTATTTCACCCTCCTTCATCTCGTTTCACTCTCTTTCACCCTCCTTCATCTCGTTTCGCTCTCTTCCACCCTCCTTCCTCTCGTTTCGCTTTCTTTCACCCTCCCTCTTCTCGTTTCGCTCTCTTTCACCCTCCTTCGTTTCGCTTCGCTCTCTTTCACCCTCCTTCGTCTCGTTTCGGTCTCTTTACTCTCCTTCGACTCCTTTCGCTCTCTTTCACGCTCCTTCATCTCGTTTCGCTCTCTTTCACCCTTCTACGTCTCGTTTCACTCTCTTTCACCCTCCTTCCTCTTGTTTCGCTCTCTTTCACCCTCTTTCATCTCGTTTCGCTCACTTTCACCCTCCTTCCTCTCGTTTCGCTCTCTTTCACCCTCCTTTGTCTCGTTTCGCCCTATTTCACCCTCCTTCGTCTCGTTTCGCTCTCTTTGACCCTCCTTCGTCTCGTTTCGCTCTCTTTGACCCTCCTTCATCTCGTTTTGCTCTCTTTCACCCTCCTTCATCTTGTTTTGCCCTCTTCCACCCTCCTTCATCTCGCTTCGCCCTTTTTCACCATCCTTCATCTCGTTTCGCTCTCTTTGACCCTCCTTCGTCTCGTTTAGCTATCTTTCATCCTCCTTCGTCTCGTTTCGCTGTTTTTCACACTCCTTCGTCTCGTTCAGCTTTCTTTCACCTTCCTTCGTCTCGATTCTCTCTCTTTCACCCTCTTTGGTCTCGTTTCGCTCTCTTTCACCCTACTTCATCTTGTTTCGCCCTCTTTCACCCTCCTTCGTCTCGTTTCGCTCTCTTTCACCCTCCTTCATCTCGGTTCGCACTCTTTCACCCTCTGTCGTCTCGTTTTGCTGTCTTTCACCCACCTTCATCTCGTTTCGCTCTCTTTGACCCTCCTTCGTCTTGTTTCGCTCTCTTTCAACCTCCTTCATCTTGTTTCGCTCACTTTCACCCACCTTCATCTCGTTTCGCTCTCTTTCACCCTCCTTCATCTCGTTTCATTCTCTTTCACCCTCCTTCATCTCGATTCGGTCTCTTTAACCCTCCTTTGACTCCTTTCGCTCTCTTTAACGCTCCTTCATCTCGTTTCGCTCTCTTTCACCCTCCTTCCTCTCGTTTCGCTGTCTTTTACCCTCCATCGTCTCGTTTCGCTCTCTTTCATCCTCCTTCGTCGCGTTTCGCTCTCTTTGACCCTCCTTCGTCTCGTTTCGCCCTCTTTGACCCTCCTTCGTCTCGTTTCGCTCACTTTCACCCTCCTTCGTCTCTGTTCGCTCTATATCATCCTCCTTCGTCTCGTTTCGCTCCCTTTCACCCTCCTACGTCTCGTTTCGCCGTCATTCACAATCCTTCGTCTCGTTTCCCTCTCTTTCACCCTCCTTCGTCTCGTTTCGCTCTCTTTCACCCTCCTTCATCTCGTTTCGGTCTCTTTCACCCTGCTTCATCTCGTTCCGCTCTCTTTCACCCTCCTTCGTCTGGTTTCGCACTGTTTCACCCTCCTTCGTCTGGTTTCGCTCTCTTTGACCTTCCTTCATCTCGTTTCGCTCTCTTTGACCCTCCTTCATCTCGTTTGACTCTCTTCCACCCTCCTTCGTCTCGTTTCGCCCTCTTTCACCCTCCTTCGCCTCGTTTCGCTCACTTTCACCCTCCTTCATCTCGCTTCACCCTCTTTCACCCTCGTTCGTCTCGTTTCGCTCTCTTTGACCCTCTTTCATCTCGTTTCACTCTCTTTGACCCTCCTTCGTCTCGTTTCGCTCTCTTTGACCCTCCTTCATCTCGTTTCGCTCTCTTTCACCCTCTTTCATCTCGTTTCGCCCTCTTTCACCCTCCTTCGCCTCGTTTTGCTCACTTTCACCCTCCTTCGTCTCGCTTCGCCCTCTTTCACCCTCTTTCGTCTCGTATCGCTCTCTTTGACCCTCCTTCGTCTCGTTTCGCTCTCTTTCTCCCTCCTTCATCTTGTTTCACTCTGTTCCACCCGCCTTCGTCTCGTTTCGCCCTCTTTCACCGTCCTTCGTCTCGTTTCGCTCTCTTTCACCCTCCTTCGTCTCGTTTCGCTCTCTTTCACCCTCCTTCATCTCGTTTCGCTCCCTTTCACCCTCCTTTGTCTCGTTTCGCTCTCTTTCATCTTTCTTCGTCTCGTTTTTCTCTCTTTCACCCTCCTTCATCTCGTTTCGCCCTCTTTCACCCTCCTTTGTCTTGATTCGCTCTCTTTCATGCACCTTCATCTCGTTTCGCTATCTTTCACCCTCCATCGCCTCGTTTCGGTCTCTTTCATCCACCTACGTCTCGTTCCGCTCTCTTTCACCCTCCTTCGACTCCTTTCGCTCTCTTTCACCCTCCTTCGTCTCGTTTTGCTCTCTTTCACCGTCCTTCGTCTCGATTCGCTCTCTTTGACCCCACTTCGTCTCGTTTCGCTCTCTTTGACCCTCCTTCGTCTCGTTACGCTCTCTTTCACCCTCCTTCGTCTTGTTTCGCCCTCTTTGACCCTCCTTCGTCTCGTTTCGCTCTTTTTCACCCTCCTTCGTCTCCGATCGCTCTCTTTCACCCTCCTTCATCTCGTTTCGCTCTCATTCACGTTCCTTTGTCTCGTTTCACTGTCTTTCACCCTCCTTCGTCTCGTTTCGCTCTCTTCCACTCTCCTTCATCATGGTTCGCCCTCTTTCACCCTCCTTCGTCTTGTTTCGCTCTCTTTGACCCCACTTCGTCTCGTTTCGCTCTCTTTGACTCTCCTTCGTCTCGTTTTGCACTCTTTCACCGTCCTTCGTCTCGCTTCGCTCTCTTTGACCCTCCTTCATCTCGTTTCGCTCTCTTTGACACTCCTTCGTCTCGTTTAGCTCTCTTTCATCCTCCTTCGTCTCGTGTCGCTCTGTTTCACACTCCTCCGTCTCGTTTTGCCCTCTTTCACCCTCCTTTGTCTCGTTTGCCCTCTTTCACCCTCCTTTGTCTTGTTTCGCTCTCTTTCATGCACCTTCATCTCGTTTCGCTCTCTTTTACCCTCCTTCATCTCCTTTCGCTCTCTTTCACGCTCCTTCATCTCGTTTCGCTCTCTTTCATTCTCCTTCGTCTCGTTTCGCTCTCTTTGACCCTCCTTCATCTCGTTTCGCTCTCTTTGACACTCCTTCGTCTCGTTATGCTCTATTTCACCCTCCTTCGTCTAGTTTCGCCCTCTTTGACCCTCCTTCGTCTCGTTTCGCTCACTTTCACCCTCCTTCGTCTCTGTTCGCTCTATTTCACCCTCCTTCGTCTCGTTTTGCTCTCTTTGACCCTCCTTCGTCTCGTTTCGCTCACTTTCACCCTCCTTCGTCTCTGTTCGCTCTATTTCACCCTCCTTCGTCTCGTTTCGCTCACTTTCACCCTCCTTCGTCTCGCTTCGCCCTCTTTCACCCTCCTTCGTCTCGTTTCACTCTCTTTGACCCTCCTTCATCTCATTTCGCTCTCTTTGACCCTCCTTCATCTCGTTTCGCTCTCTTTCATCCTGCTTCGTCTCGTTTAGCCCTCATTCACCCTCCTTCGCCTCGTTTCGCTCACTTTCACCCTCCTTTGTCTCGCTTCGCCCTCTTTCACCCTCCTTCGTCTCGTTTCGCTCTCTTTGACCCTGCTTCGTCTCGTTTCGCTCTCTTTGACCCTCCTTCGTCTTGTTTCGCTCTCTTTCAACCTCCTTCGTCTTGTTTCACTCACTTTCACCCTCCTTCATCTCATTCCGCACTCTTTCACCCTCCTTCATCTCGCTTCGCCCTTTTTCACCCTCCTTCATCTCGTTTCGCTCTCTTTGACCCTCCTTCATCTCGTTTCGCTCTCTTTCACCCTCCTTCATCTCGTTTAGCTATCTTTCATCCTCCTTCGTCTCGTTTCGCTCTGTTTCACACTCCTTCATCTCGTTTAGCTCTCTTTCACATTCCTTCGTCTCGATTCTCTCTCTTTCACCCTCCTTCGTCTCGTTTCACTCTCTTTCACACTCCTTCCTCTCGTTTCGCTCTCTTTCACCCTCTTTCATCTCATTTCGCTCACTTTCACCCTCCTTCCTCTCGTTTCGCTCTCTTTCACCCTCCTTTGTCTCGTTTCGCCCTATTTCACCCTCCTTCGTCTCGTTTCGCTCTCTTTGACCCTCCTTCATCTCGTTTCGCTCTCTTTGACCCTCCTTCATCTCGTTTTGCTGTCTTTCACCCACCTTCGTCTCGTTTCGCTCTCTTTGACCCTCCTGCGTCTTGTTTCGCTCTCTTTCAACCTCCTTCGTCTTGTTTCGCTCACTTTCACCCTCCTTCATCTCGTTCCGCACTCTTTTACCCTCCTTCATCTCGCTTCGCCCTTTTTCACCCTCCTTTCGTCAAGAGCCGCAAGAATTTTTTGACACTTGTTACAAACCCCAATACTACCCTCCTTCATCTCGTTTCGCTCTCTTTCACCCTCCTTCGTCTCGTTCCGCACTCTCTCACCCTCCTTCGACTCCTTTCGTTCTCTTTCACCCTCCTTCGACTCGTTTTGGTCTCTTTAACCCTCCTTCGTCTCGTTTCGGTCTCTTTCACCGTCCTTCGTCTCGTTCCGCTCTCTTTCACCCTCCTTCGACTCCTTTCGCTCTCTTTCACCCTCCTTCGTCTCGTTTTGCTCTCTTTCACCCTCCTTCGTCTCGTTTCGCTCTCTTTCACCCTCCTTCGTCTCGTTTCGCTCTATTTCACCCTCCTTCATCTCGTTTCGCTCTCTTTCACCCTCCTTCATCTCGTTTCGCTCTCTTTCACCCTCCTTCCTCTCGTTTCGCTTTCTTTCACCCTCCCTCTTCTCGTTTCGCTCTCTTTCACCCTCCTTCGTCTCGCTTCGCTCTCTTTCACCCTCCTTCATCACGTTTCGGTCTCTTTACCCTCCTTCGACTCCTTTCGCTCTCTTTCACGCTCCTTCATCTCGTTTCGGTCTCTTTCACCCTCCTTCGTCTCGTTTCACTCTCTTTCACACTCCTTCCTCTCGTTTCGCTCTCTTTCACCCTCTTTCATCTCATTTCGCTCTCTTTCACCCTCCTTCCTCTCGTTTCGCTCTCTTTCACCCTCCTTTGTCTCGTTTCGCCCTATTTCACCCTCCTTCGTCTCGTTTCGCTCTCGTTGACCCTCCTTCGTCTCGTTTCGCTCTCTTTGACCCTCCTTCATCTTGTTTTGCTCTCTTTCACCCTACTTCATCTTGTTTCGCCCTCTTTCACCCTCCTTCGTCTCGTTTCGCTCTCTTTCACCCTCCTTCATCTCGGTTCGCTCTCTTTCACCCTCTGTCGTCTCGTTTTGCTGTCTTTCACCCACCTTCATCTCGTTTCGCTCTCTTTGACCCTCCTTCGTCTTGTTTCGCTCTCTTTCAACCTCCTTCATCTTGTTTCGCTCACTTTCACCCTCCTTCATCTCGTTCCGCACTCTTTCACCCTCCTTCATCTCGCTTCGCCCTTTTTCACCCTCCTTCATCTCGTTTCGCTCTCTTTGACCCACCTTCATCTCGTTTCGCTCTCTTTGACCCTCCTTCGTCTCGTTTAGCTATCTTTCATTCTCCTTCGTCTCGTTTCGCTCTGTTTCACACTCCTTCTTCTCGTTTAACTCTCTTTCACCTTCCTTCGTCTCGATTCTCTCTCTTTCACCCTCTTTGGTCTCGTTTCGCTCTCTTTCACACTCCTTCCTCTCGTTTCGCTCTCTTTCACCCTCATTCATCTCATTTCGCTCACTTTCACCCTCCTTCCTCTCGTTTCGCTCTCTTTCACCCTCCTTTGTCTCGTTTCGCCCTATTTCACCCTCCTTCGTCTCGTTTTGCTCTCTTTGACCCTCCTTCGTCTCGTTTCGCTCTCTTTGACCCTCCTTCATCTCCTTTCGCTCTCTTTCACCCTCCTTCATCTTGTTTCGCCCTCATTCACCCTCCTTCGTCTCGTTTCACTCTCTATCACCCTTCTTCATCTCGGTTCGCTCTCTTTCACCCTCCGTCGTCTCGTTTTGCTGTCTTTCAGCCATCTTCGTCTCGTTTCGCTCTCTTTGACCCTCCTTCATCTCGTTTCATTCTCTTTCACCCTCCTTCATCTCGATTCGGTCTCTTTAACCCTCCTTTGACTCCTTTCGCTCTCTTTAACGCTCCTTCATCTCGTTTCGCTCTCTTTCACCCTCCTTCCTCTCGTTTCGCTGTCTTTTACCCTCCATCGTCTCGTTTCGCTCTCTTTCATCCTCCTTCGTCGCGTTTCGCTCTCTTTGACCCTCCTTCGTCTCGTTTCGCCCTCTTTGACCCTCCTTCGTCTCGTTTCGCTCACTTTCACCCTCCTTCGTCTCTGTTCGCTCTATATCATCCTCCTTCGTCTCGTTTCGCTCCCTTTCACCCTCCTACGTCTCGTTTCGCCGTCATTCACAATCCTTCGTCTCGTTTCCCTCTCTTTCACCCTCCTTCGTCTCGTTTCGCTCTCTTTCACCCTCCTTCATCTCGTTTCGGTCTCTTTCACCCTGCTTCATCTCGTTCCGCTCTCTTTCACCCTCCTTCGTCTGGTTTCGCACTGTTTCACCCTCCTTCGTCTGGTTTCGCTCTCTTTGACCTTCCTTCATCTCGTTTCGCTCTCTTTGACCCTCCTTCATCTCGTTTGACTCTCTTCCACCCTCCTTCGTCTCGTTTCGCCCTCTTTCACCCTCCTTCGCCTCGTTTCGCTCACTTTCACCCTCCTTCATCTCGCTTCACCCTCTTTCACCCTCGTTCGTCTCGTTTCGCTCTCTTTGACCCTCTTTCATCTCGTTTCACTCTCTTTGACCCTCCTTCGTCTCGTTTCGCTCTCTTTGACCCTCCTTCATCTCGTTTCGCTCTCTTTCACCCTCTTTCATCTCGTTTCGCCCTCTTTCACCCTCCTTCGCCTCGTTTTGCTCACTTTCACCCTCCTTCGTCTCGCTTCGCCCTCTTTCACCCTCTTTCGTCTCGTATCGCTCTCTTTGACCCTCCTTCGTCTCGTTTCGCTCTCTTTCTCCCTCCTTCATCTTGTTTCACTCTGTTCCACCCGCCTTCGTCTCGTTTCGCCCTCTTTCACCGTCCTTCGTCTCGTTTCGCTCTCTTTCACCCTCCTTCGTCTCGTTTCGCTCTCTTTCACCCTCCTTCATCTCGTTTCGCTCCCTTTCACCCTCCTTTGTCTCGTTTCGCTCTCTTTCATCTTTCTTCGTCTCGTTTTTCTCTCTTTCACCCTCCTTCATCTCGTTTCGCCCTCTTTCACCCTCCTTTGTCTTGATTCGCTCTCTTTCATGCACCTTCATCTCGTTTCGCTATCTTTCACCCTCCATCGCCTCGTTTCGGTCTCTTTCATCCACCTACGTCTCGTTCCGCTCTCTTTCACCCTCCTTCGACTCCTTTCGCTCTCTTTCACCCTCCTTCGTCTCGTTTTGCTCTCTTTCACCGTCCTTCGTCTCGATTCGCTCTCTTTGACCCCACTTCGTCTCGTTTCGCTCTCTTTGACCCTCCTTCGTCTCGTTACGCTCTCTTTCACCCTCCTTCGTCTTGTTTCGCCCTCTTTGACCCTCCTTCGTCTCGTTTCGCTCTTTTTCACCCTCCTTCGTCTCCGATCGCTCTCTTTCACCCTCCTTCATCTCGTTTCGCTCTCATTCACGTTCCTTTGTCTCGTTTCACTGTCTTTCACCCTCCTTCGTCTCGTTTCGCTCTCTTCCACTCTCCTTCATCATGGTTCGCCCTCTTTCACCCTCCTTCGTCTTGTTTCGCTCTCTTTGACCCCACTTCGTCTCGTTTCGCTCTCTTTGACTCTCCTTCGTCTCGTTTTGCACTCTTTCACCGTCCTTCGTCTCGCTTCGCTCTCTTTGACCCTCCTTCATCTCGTTTCGCTCTCTTTGACACTCCTTCGTCTCGTTTAGCTCTCTTTCATCCTCCTTCGTCTCGTGTCGCTCTGTTTCACACTCCTCCGTCTCGTTTTGCCCTCTTTCACCCTCCTTTGTCTCGTTTGCCCTCTTTCACCCTCCTTTGTCTTGTTTCGCTCTCTTTCATGCACCTTCATCTCGTTTCGCTCTCTTTTACCCTCCTTCATCTCCTTTCGCTCTCTTTCACGCTCCTTCATCTCGTTTCGCTCTCTTTCATTCTCCTTCGTCTCGTTTCGCTCTCTTTGACCCTCCTTCATCTCGTTTCGCTCTCTTTGACACTCCTTCGTCTCGTTATGCTCTATTTCACCCTCCTTCGTCTAGTTTCGCCCTCTTTGACCCTCCTTCGTCTCGTTTCGCTCACTTTCACCCTCCTTCGTCTCTGTTCGCTCTATTTCACCCTCCTTCGTCTCGTTTTGCTCTCTTTGACCCTCCTTCGTCTCGTTTCGCTCACTTTCACCCTCCTTCGTCTCTGTTCGCTCTATTTCACCCTCCTTCGTCTCGTTTCGCTCACTTTCACCCTCCTTCGTCTCGCTTCGCCCTCTTTCACCCTCCTTCGTCTCGTTTCACTCTCTTTGACCCTCCTTCATCTCATTTCGCTCTCTTTGACCCTCCTTCATCTCGTTTCGCTCTCTTTCATCCTGCTTCGTCTCGTTTAGCCCTCATTCACCCTCCTTCGCCTCGTTTCGCTCACTTTCACCCTCCTTTGTCTCGCTTCGCCCTCTTTCACCCTCCTTCGTCTCGTTTCGCTCTCTTTGACCCTGCTTCGTCTCGTTTCGCTCTCTTTGACCCTCCTTCGTCTTGTTTCGCTCTCTTTCAACCTCCTTCGTCTTGTTTCACTCACTTTCACCCTCCTTCATCTCATTCCGCACTCTTTCACCCTCCTTCATCTCGCTTCGCCCTTTTTCACCCTCCTTCATCTCGTTTCGCTCTCTTTGACCCTCCTTCATCTCGTTTCGCTCTCTTTCACCCTCCTTCATCTCGTTTAGCTATCTTTCATCCTCCTTCGTCTCGTTTCGCTCTGTTTCACACTCCTTCATCTCGTTTAGCTCTCTTTCACATTCCTTCGTCTCGATTCTCTCTCTTTCACCCTCCTTCGTCTCGTTTCACTCTCTTTCACACTCCTTCCTCTCGTTTCGCTCTCTTTCACCCTCTTTCATCTCATTTCGCTCACTTTCACCCTCCTTCCTCTCGTTTCGCTCTCTTTCACCCTCCTTTGTCTCGTTTCGCCCTATTTCACCCTCCTTCGTCTCGTTTCGCTCTCTTTGACCCTCCTTCATCTCGTTTCGCTCTCTTTGACCCTCCTTCATCTCGTTTTGCTGTCTTTCACCCACCTTCGTCTCGTTTCGCTCTCTTTGACCCTCCTGCGTCTTGTTTCGCTCTCTTTCAACCTCCTTCGTCTTGTTTCGCTCACTTTCACCCTCCTTCATCTCGTTCCGCACTCTTTTACCCTCCTTCATCTCGCTTCGCCCTTTTTCACCCTCCTTTCGTCAAGAGCCGCAAGAATTTTTTGACACTTGTTACAAACCCCAATACTACCCTCCTTCATCTCGTTTCGCTCTCTTTCACCCTCCTTCGTCTCGTTCCGCACTCTCTCACCCTCCTTCGACTCCTTTCGTTCTCTTTCACCCTCCTTCGACTCGTTTTGGTCTCTTTAACCCTCCTTCGTCTCGTTTCGGTCTCTTTCACCGTCCTTCGTCTCGTTCCGCTCTCTTTCACCCTCCTTCGACTCCTTTCGCTCTCTTTCACCCTCCTTCGTCTCGTTTTGCTCTCTTTCACCCTCCTTCGTCTCGTTTCGCTCTCTTTCACCCTCCTTCGTCTCGTTTCGCTCTATTTCACCCTCCTTCATCTCGTTTCGCTCTCTTTCACCCTCCTTCATCTCGTTTCGCTCTCTTTCACCCTCCTTCCTCTCGTTTCGCTTTCTTTCACCCTCCCTCTTCTCGTTTCGCTCTCTTTCACCCTCCTTCGTCTCGCTTCGCTCTCTTTCACCCTCCTTCATCACGTTTCGGTCTCTTTACCCTCCTTCGACTCCTTTCGCTCTCTTTCACGCTCCTTCATCTCGTTTCGGTCTCTTTCACCCTCCTTCGTCTCGTTTCACTCTCTTTCACACTCCTTCCTCTCGTTTCGCTCTCTTTCACCCTCTTTCATCTCATTTCGCTCTCTTTCACCCTCCTTCCTCTCGTTTCGCTCTCTTTCACCCTCCTTTGTCTCGTTTCGCCCTATTTCACCCTCCTTCGTCTCGTTTCGCTCTCGTTGACCCTCCTTCGTCTCGTTTCGCTCTCTTTGACCCTCCTTCATCTTGTTTTGCTCTCTTTCACCCTACTTCATCTTGTTTCGCCCTCTTTCACCCTCCTTCGTCTCGTTTCGCTCTCTTTCACCCTCCTTCATCTCGGTTCGCTCTCTTTCACCCTCTGTCGTCTCGTTTTGCTGTCTTTCACCCACCTTCATCTCGTTTCGCTCTCTTTGACCCTCCTTCGTCTTGTTTCGCTCTCTTTCAACCTCCTTCATCTTGTTTCGCTCACTTTCACCCTCCTTCATCTCGTTCCGCACTCTTTCACCCTCCTTCATCTCGCTTCGCCCTTTTTCACCCTCCTTCATCTCGTTTCGCTCTCTTTGACCCACCTTCATCTCGTTTCGCTCTCTTTGACCCTCCTTCGTCTCGTTTAGCTATCTTTCATTCTCCTTCGTCTCGTTTCGCTCTGTTTCACACTCCTTCTTCTCGTTTAACTCTCTTTCACCTTCCTTCGTCTCGATTCTCTCTCTTTCACCCTCTTTGGTCTCGTTTCGCTCTCTTTCACACTCCTTCCTCTCGTTTCGCTCTCTTTCACCCTCATTCATCTCATTTCGCTCACTTTCACCCTCCTTCCTCTCGTTTCGCTCTCTTTCACCCTCCTTTGTCTCGTTTCGCCCTATTTCACCCTCCTTCGTCTCGTTTTGCTCTCTTTGACCCTCCTTCGTCTCGTTTCGCTCTCTTTGACCCTCCTTCATCTCCTTTCGCTCTCTTTCACCCTCCTTCATCTTGTTTCGCCCTCATTCACCCTCCTTCGTCTCGTTTCACTCTCTATCACCCTTCTTCATCTCGGTTCGCTCTCTTTCACCCTCCGTCGTCTCGTTTTGCTGTCTTTCAGCCATCTTCGTCTCGTTTCGCTCTCTTTGACCCTCCTTCGTCTTGTTTCGCTCTCTTTCAACCTCCTTCGTCTTGTTTCGCTCACTTTCACCCTCCTTCATCTCGTTCCGCACTCTTTCACCCTCCTTCATCTCGCTTCGCCCTTTTTCACCCTCCTTCGTCTCGTTTCGCTCTCTTTGACCCTCCTTCATCTCGTTTCGCTTTCTTTGACCCTCCTTCGTCTCGTTTCGCTCTCTTTCACCCTCCTTCGTCTCGTTTCGCTCTGTTTCACACTCCTTCTTCTCGTTTAACTCTCTTTCACCTTCCTTCGTCTCGATTCTCTCTCTTTCACCCTCTTTGGTCTCGTTTCGCTCTCTTTCACACTCCTTCCTCTCGTTTCGCTCTCTTTCACCCTCATTCATCTCATTTCGCTCACTTTCACCCTCCTTCCTCTCGTTTCGCTCTCTTTCACCCTCCTTTGTCTCGTTTCGCCCTATTTCACCCTCCTTCGTCTCGTTTTGCTCTCTTTGACCCTCCTTCGTCTCGTTTCGCTCTCTTTGACCCTCCTTCATCTCCTTTCGCTCTCTTTCACCCTCCTTCATCTTGTTTCGCCCTCATTCACCCTCCTTCGTCTCGTTTCACTCTCTATCACCCTTCTTCATCTCGGTTCGCTCTCTTTCACCCTCCGTCGTCTCGTTTTGCTGTCTTTCAGCCATCTTCGTCTCGTTTCGCTCTCTTTGACCCTCCTTCGTCTTGTTTCGCTCTCTTTCAACCTCCTTCGTCTTGTTTCGCTCACTTTCACCCTCCTTCATCTCGTTCCGCACTCTTTCACCCTCCTTCATCTCGCTTCGCCCTTTTTCACCCTCCTTCGTCTCGTTTCGCTCTCTTTGACCCTCCTTCATCTCGTTTCGCTTTCTTTGACACTCCTTCGTCTCGTTTCGCTCTCTTTCACCCTCCTTCGTCTCGTTTCGCTCTCTTTCACCCTCCTTCGTCTCTTTTCGCTCTATTTCACCCTCCTTCATCTCGTTTCACTCTCTTTCACCCTCCTTCATCTCGTTTCGCTCTCTTCCACCCTCCTTCCTCTCGTTTCGCTTTCTTTCACCCTCCCTCTTCTCGTTTCGCTCTCTTTCACCCTCCTTCGTTTCGCTTCGCTCTCTTTCACCCTCCTTCGTCTCGTTTCGGTCTCTTTACTCTCCTTCGACTCCTTTCGCTCTCTTTCACGCTCCTTCATCTCGTTTCGCTCTCTTTCACCCTTCTACGTCTCGTTTCACTCTCTTTCACCCTCCTTCCTCTTGTTTCGCTCTCTTTCACCCTCTTTCATCTCGTTTCGCTCACTTTCACCCTCCTTCCTCTCGTTTCGCTCTCTTTCACCCTCCTTTGTCTCGTTTCGCCCTATTTCACCCTCCTTCGTCTCGTTTCGCTCTCTTTGACCCTCCTTCGTCTCGTTTCGCTCTCTTTGACCCTCCTTCATCTCGTTTTGCTCTCTTTCACCCTCCTTCATCTTGTTTTGCCCTCTTCCACCCTCCTTCATCTCGCTTCGCCCTTTTTCACCATCCTTCATCTCGTTTCGCTCTCTTTGACCCTCCTTCGTCTCGTTTAGCTATCTTTCATCCTCCTTCGTCTCGTTTCGCTGTTTTTCACACTCCTTCGTCTCGTTCAGCTTTCTTTCACCTTCCTTCGTCTCGATTCTCTCTCTTTCACCCTCTTTGGTCTCGTTTCGCTCTCTTTCACCCTACTTCATCTTGTTTCGCCCTCTTTCACCCTCCTTCGTCTCGTTTCGCTCTCTTTCACCCTCCTTCATCTCGGTTCGCACTCTTTCACCCTCTGTCGTCTCGTTTTGCTGTCTTTCACCCACCTTCATCTCGTTTCGCTCTCTTTGACCCTCCTTCGTCTTGTTTCGCTCTCTTTCAACCTCCTTCATCTTGTTTCGCTCACTTTCACCCACCTTCATCTCGTTTCGCTCTCTTTCACCCTCCTTCATCTCGTTTCATTCTCTTTCACCCTCCTTCATCTCGATTCGGTCTCTTTAACCCTCCTTTGACTCCTTTCGCTCTCTTTAACGCTCCTTCATCTCGTTTCGCTCTCTTTCACCCTCCTTCCTCTCGTTTCGCTGTCTTTTACCCTCCATCGTCTCGTTTCGCTCTCTTTCATCCTCCTTCGTCGCGTTTCGCTCTCTTTGACCCTCCTTCGTCTCGTTTCGCCCTCTTTGACCCTCCTTCGTCTCGTTTCGCTCACTTTCACCCTCCTTCGTCTCTGTTCGCTCTATATCATCCTCCTTCGTCTCGTTTCGCTCCCTTTCACCCTCCTACGTCTCGTTTCGCCGTCATTCACAATCCTTCGTCTCGTTTCCCTCTCTTTCACCCTCCTTCGTCTCGTTTCGCTCTCTTTCACCCTCCTTCATCTCGTTTCGGTCTCTTTCACCCTGCTTCATCTCGTTCCGCTCTCTTTCACCCTCCTTCGTCTGGTTTCGCACTGTTTCACCCTCCTTCGTCTGGTTTCGCTCTCTTTGACCTTCCTTCATCTCGTTTCGCTCTCTTTGACCCTCCTTCATCTCGTTTGACTCTCTTCCACCCTCCTTCGTCTCGTTTCGCCCTCTTTCACCCTCCTTCGCCTCGTTTCGCTCACTTTCACCCTCCTTCATCTCGCTTCACCCTCTTTCACCCTCGTTCGTCTCGTTTCGCTCTCTTTGACCCTCTTTCATCTCGTTTCACTCTCTTTGACCCTCCTTCGTCTCGTTTCGCTCTCTTTGACCCTCCTTCATCTCGTTTCGCTCTCTTTCACCCTCTTTCGTCTCGTTTCGCCCTCTTTCACCCTCCTTCGCCTCGTTTTGCTCACTTTCACCCTCCTTCGTCTCGCTTCGCCCTCTTTCACCCTCTTTCGTCTCGTATCGCTCTCTTTGACCCTCCTTCGTCTCGTTTCGCTCTCTTTCTCCCTCCTTCATCTTGTTTCACTCTGTTCCACCCGCCTTCGTCTCGTTTCGCCCTCTTTCACCGTCCTTCGTCTCGTTTCGCTCTCTTTCACCCTCCTTCGTCTCGTTTCGCTCTCTTTCACCCTCCTTCATCTCGTTTCGCTCCCTTTCACCCTCCTTTGTCTCGTTTCGCTCTCTTTCATCTTTCTTCGTCTCGTTTTTCTCTCTTTCACCCTCCTTCATCTCGTTTCGCCCTCTTTCACCCTCCTTTGTCTTGATTCGCTCTCTTTCATGCACCTTCATCTCGTTTCGCTATCTTTCACCCTCCATCGCCTCGTTTCGGTCTCTTTCATCCACCTACGTCTCGTTCCGCTCTCTTTCACCCTCCTTCGACTCCTTTCGCTCTCTTTCACCCTCCTTCGTCTCGTTTTGCTCTCTTTCACCGTCCTTCGTCTCGATTCGCTCTCTTTGACCCCACTTCGTCTCGTTTCGCTCTCTTTGACCCTCCTTCGTCTCGTTACGCTCTCTTTCACCCTCCTTCGTCTTGTTTCGCCCTCTTTGACCCTCCTTCGTCTCGTTTCGCTCTTTTTCACCCTCCTTCGTCTCCGATCGCTCTCTTTCACCCTCCTTCATCTCGTTTCGCTCTCATTCACGTTCCTTTGTCTCGTTTCACTGTCTTTCACCCTCCTTCGTCTCGTTTCGCTCTCTTCCACTCTCCTTCATCATGGTTCGCCCTCTTTCACCCTCCTTCGTCTTGTTTCGCTCTCTTTGACCCCACTTCGTCTCGTTTCGCTCTCTTTGACTCTCCTTCGTCTCGTTTTGCACTCTTTCACCGTCCTTCGTCTCGCTTCGCTCTCTTTGACCCTCCTTCATCTCGTTTCGCTCTCTTTGACACTCCTTCGTCTCGTTTAGCTCTCTTTCATCCTCCTTCGTCTCGTGTCGCTCTGTTTCACACTCCTCCGTCTCGTTTTGCCCTCTTTCACCCTCCTTTGTCTCGTTTGCCCTCTTTCACCCTCCTTTGTCTTGTTTCGCTCTCTTTCATGCACCTTCATCTCGTTTCGCTCTCTTTTACCCTCCTTCATCTCCTTTCGCTCTCTTTCACGCTCCTTCATCTCGTTTCGCTCTCTTTCATTCTCCTTCGTCTCGTTTCGCTCTCTTTGACCCTCCTTCATCTCGTTTCGCTCTCTTTGACACTCCTTCGTCTCGTTATGCTCTATTTCACCCTCCTTCGTCTAGTTTCGCCCTCTTTGACCCTCCTTCGTCTCGTTTCGCTCACTTTCACCCTCCTTCGTCTCTGTTCGCTCTATTTCACCCTCCTTCGTCTCGTTTTGCTCTCTTTGACCCTCCTTCGTCTCGTTTCGCTCACTTTCACCCTCCTTCGTCTCTGTTCGCTCTATTTCACCCTCCTTCGTCTCGTTTCGCTCACTTTCACCCTCCTTCGTCTCGCTTCGCCCTCTTTCACCCTCCTTCGTCTCGTTTCACTCTCTTTGACCCTCCTTCATCTCATTTCGCTCTCTTTGACCCTCCTTCATCTCGTTTCGCTCTCTTTCATCCTGCTTCGTCTCGTTTAGCCCTCATTCACCCTCCTTCGCCTCGTTTCGCTCACTTTCACCCTCCTTTGTCTCGCTTCGCCCTCTTTCACCCTCCTTCGTCTCGTTTCGCTCTCTTTGACCCTGCTTCGTCTCGTTTCGCTCTCTTTGACCCTCCTTCGTCTTGTTTCGCTCTCTTTCAACCTCCTTCGTCTTGTTTCACTCACTTTCACCCTCCTTCATCTCATTCCGCACTCTTTCACCCTCCTTCATCTCGCTTCGCCCTTTTTCACCCTCCTTCATCTCGTTTCGCTCTCTTTGACCCTCCTTCATCTCGTTTCGCTCTCTTTCACCCTCCTTCATCTCGTTTAGCTATCTTTCATCCTCCTTCGTCTCGTTTCGCTCTGTTTCACACTCCTTCATCTCGTTTAGCTCTCTTTCACATTCCTTCGTCTCGATTCTCTCTCTTTCACCCTCCTTCGTCTCGTTTCACTCTCTTTCACACTCCTTCCTCTCGTTTCGCTCTCTTTCACCCTCTTTCATCTCATTTCGCTCACTTTCACCCTCCTTCCTCTCGTTTCGCTCTCTTTCACCCTCCTTTGTCTCGTTTCGCCCTATTTCACCCTCCTTCGTCTCGTTTCGCTCTCTTTGACCCTCCTTCATCTCGTTTCGCTCTCTTTGACCCTCCTTCATCTCGTTTTGCTGTCTTTCACCCACCTTCGTCTCGTTTCGCTCTCTTTGACCCTCCTGCGTCTTGTTTCGCTCTCTTTCAACCTCCTTCGTCTTGTTTCGCTCACTTTCACCCTCCTTCATCTCGTTCCGCACTCTTTTACCCTCCTTCATCTCGCTTCGCCCTTTTTCACCCTCCTTTCGTCAAGAGCCGCAAGAATTTTTTGACACTTGTTACAAACCCCAATACTACCCTCCTTCATCTCGTTTCGCTCTCTTTCACCCTCCTTCGTCTCGTTCCGCACTCTCTCACCCTCCTTCGACTCCTTTCGTTCTCTTTCACCCTCCTTCGACTCGTTTTGGTCTCTTTAACCCTCCTTCGTCTCGTTTCGGTCTCTTTCACCGTCCTTCGTCTCGTTCCGCTCTCTTTCACCCTCCTTCGACTCCTTTCGCTCTCTTTCACCCTCCTTCGTCTCGTTTTGCTCTCTTTCACCCTCCTTCGTCTCGTTTCGCTCTCTTTCACCCTCCTTCGTCTCGTTTCGCTCTATTTCACCCTCCTTCATCTCGTTTCGCTCTCTTTCACCCTCCTTCATCTCGTTTCGCTCTCTTTCACCCTCCTTCCTCTCGTTTCGCTTTCTTTCACCCTCCCTCTTCTCGTTTCGCTCTCTTTCACCCTCCTTCGTCTCGCTTCGCTCTCTTTCACCCTCCTTCATCACGTTTCGGTCTCTTTACCCTCCTTCGACTCCTTTCGCTCTCTTTCACGCTCCTTCATCTCGTTTCGGTCTCTTTCACCCTCCTTCGTCTCGTTTCACTCTCTTTCACACTCCTTCCTCTCGTTTCGCTCTCTTTCACCCTCTTTCATCTCATTTCGCTCTCTTTCACCCTCCTTCCTCTCGTTTCGCTCTCTTTCACCCTCCTTTGTCTCGTTTCGCCCTATTTCACCCTCCTTCGTCTCGTTTCGCTCTCGTTGACCCTCCTTCGTCTCGTTTCGCTCTCTTTGACCCTCCTTCATCTTGTTTTGCTCTCTTTCACCCTACTTCATCTTGTTTCGCCCTCTTTCACCCTCCTTCGTCTCGTTTCGCTCTCTTTCACCCTCCTTCATCTCGGTTCGCTCTCTTTCACCCTCTGTCGTCTCGTTTTGCTGTCTTTCACCCACCTTCATCTCGTTTCGCTCTCTTTGACCCTCCTTCGTCTTGTTTCGCTCTCTTTCAACCTCCTTCATCTTGTTTCGCTCACTTTCACCCTCCTTCATCTCGTTCCGCACTCTTTCACCCTCCTTCATCTCGCTTCGCCCTTTTTCACCCTCCTTCATCTCGTTTCGCTCTCTTTGACCCACCTTCATCTCGTTTCGCTCTCTTTGACCCTCCTTCGTCTCGTTTAGCTATCTTTCATTCTCCTTCGTCTCGTTTCGCTCTGTTTCACACTCCTTCTTCTCGTTTAACTCTCTTTCACCTTCCTTCGTCTCGATTCTCTCTCTTTCACCCTCTTTGGTCTCGTTTCGCTCTCTTTCACACTCCTTCCTCTCGTTTCGCTCTCTTTCACCCTCATTCATCTCATTTCGCTCACTTTCACCCTCCTTCCTCTCGTTTCGCTCTCTTTCACCCTCCTTTGTCTCGTTTCGCCCTATTTCACCCTCCTTCGTCTCGTTTTGCTCTCTTTGACCCTCCTTCGTCTCGTTTCGCTCTCTTTGACCCTCCTTCATCTCCTTTCGCTCTCTTTCACCCTCCTTCATCTTGTTTCGCCCTCATTCACCCTCCTTCGTCTCGTTTCACTCTCTATCACCCTTCTTCATCTCGGTTCGCTCTCTTTCACCCTCCGTCGTCTCGTTTTGCTGTCTTTCAGCCATCTTCGTCTCGTTTCGCTCTCTTTGACCCTCCTTCGTCTTGTTTCGCTCTCTTTCAACCTCCTTCGTCTTGTTTCGCTCACTTTCACCCTCCTTCATCTCGTTCCGCACTCTTTCACCCTCCTTCATCTCGCTTCGCCCTTTTTCACCCTCCTTCGTCTCGTTTCGCTCTCTTTGACCCTCCTTCATCTCGTTTCGCTTTCTTTGACACTCCTTCGTCTCGTTTCGCTCTCTTTCACCCTCCTTCGTCTCGTTTCGCTCTCTTTCACCCTCCTTCGTCTCTTTTCGCTCTATTTCACCCTCCTTCATCTCGTTTCACTCTCTTTCACCCTCCTTCATCTCGTTTCGCTCTCTTCCACCCTCCTTCCTCTCGTTTCGCTTTCTTTCACCCTCCCTCTTCTCGTTTCGCTCTCTTTCACCCTCCTTCGTTTCGCTTCGCTCTCTTTCACCCTCCTTCGTCTCGTTTCGGTCTCTTTACTCTCCTTCGACTCCTTTCGCTCTCTTTCACGCTCCTTCATCTCGTTTCGCTCTCTTTCACCCTTCTACGTCTCGTTTCACTCTCTTTCACCCTCCTTCCTCTTGTTTCGCTCTCTTTCACCCTCTTTCATCTCGTTTCGCTCACTTTCACCCTCCTTCCTCTCGTTTCGCTCTCTTTCACCCTCCTTTGTCTCGTTTCGCCCTATTTCACCCTCCTTCGTCTCGTTTCGCTCTCTTTGACCCTCCTTCGTCTCGTTTCGCTCTCTTTGACCCTCCTTCATCTCGTTTTGCTCTCTTTCACCCTCCTTCATCTTGTTTTGCCCTCTTCCACCCTCCTTCATCTCGCTTCGCCCTTTTTCACCATCCTTCATCTCGTTTCGCTCTCTTTGACCCTCCTTCGTCTCGTTTAGCTATCTTTCATCCTCCTTCGTCTCGTTTCGCTGTTTTTCACACTCCTTCGTCTCGTTCAGCTTTCTTTCACCTTCCTTCGTCTCGATTCTCTCTCTTTCACCCTCTTTGGTCTCGTTTCGCTCTCTTTCACCCCACTTCATCTTGTTTCGCCCTCTTTCACCCTCCTTCGTCTCGTTTCGCTCTCTTTCACCCTCCTTCATCTCGGTTCGCACTCTTTCACCCTCTGTCGTCTCGTTTTGCTGTCTTTCACCCACCTTCATCTCGTTTCGCTCTCTTTGACCCTCCTTCGTCTTGTTTCGCTCTCTTTCAACCTCCTTCATCTTGTTTCGCTCACTTTCACCCACCTTCATCTCGTTTCGCTCTCTTTCACCCTCCTTCATCTCGTTTCATTCTCTTTCACCCTCCTTCATCTCGATTCGGTCTCTTTAACCCTCCTTTGACTCCTTTCGCTCTCTTTAACGCTCCTTCATCTCGTTTCGCTCTCTTTCACCCTCCTTCCTCTCGTTTCGCTGTCTTTTACCCTCCATCGTCTCGTTTCGCTCTCTTTCATCCTCCTTCGTCGCGTTTCGCTCTCTTTGACCCTCCTTCGTCTCGTTTCGCCCTCTTTGACCCTCCTTCGTCTCGTTTCGCTCACTTTCACCCTCCTTCGTCTCTGTTCGCTCTATATCATCCTCCTTCGTCTCGTTTCGCTCCCTTTCACCCTCCTACGTCTCGTTTCGCCGTCATTCACAATCCTTCGTCTCGTTTCCCTCTCTTTCACCCTCCTTCGTCTCGTTTCGCTCTCTTTCACCCTCCTTCATCTCGTTTCGGTCTCTTTCACCCTGCTTCATCTCGTTCCGCTCTCTTTCACCCTCCTTCGTCTGGTTTCGCACTGTTTCACCCTCCTTCGTCTGGTTTCGCTCTCTTTGACCTTCCTTCATCTCGTTTCGCTCTCTTTGACCCTCCTTCATCTCGTTTGACTCTCTTCCACCCTCCTTCGTCTCGTTTCGCCCTCTTTCACCCTCCTTCGCCTCGTTTCGCTCACTTTCACCCTCCTTCATCTCGCTTCACCCTCTTTCACCCTCGTTCGTCTCGTTTCGCTCTCTTTGACCCTCTTTCATCTCGTTTCACTCTCTTTGACCCTCCTTCGTCTCGTTTCGCTCTCTTTGACCCTCCTTCATCTCGTTTCGCTCTCTTTCACCCTCTTTCGTCTCGTTTCGCCCTCTTTCACCCTCCTTCGCCTCGTTTTGCTCACTTTCACCCTCCTTCGTCTCGCTTCGCCCTCTTTCACCCTCTTTCGTCTCGTATCGCTCTCTTTGACCCTCCTTCGTCTCGTTTCGCTCTCTTTCTCCCTCCTTCATCTTGTTTCACTCTGTTCCACCCGCCTTCGTCTCGTTTCGCCCTCTTTCACCGTCCTTCGTCTCGTTTCGCTCTCTTTCACCCTCCTTCGTCTCGTTTCGCTCTCTTTCACCCTCCTTCATCTCGTTTCGCTCCCTTTCACCCTCCTTTGTCTCGTTTCGCTCTCTTTCATCTTTCTTCGTCTCGTTTTTCTCTCTTTCACCCTCCTTCATCTCGTTTCGCCCTCTTTCACCCTCCTTTGTCTTGATTCGCTCTCTTTCATGCACCTTCATCTCGTTTCGCTATCTTTCACCCTCCATCGCCTCGTTTCGGTCTCTTTCATCCACCTACGTCTCGTTCCGCTCTCTTTCACCCTCCTTCGACTCCTTTCGCTCTCTTTCACCCTCCTTCGTCTCGTTTTGCTCTCTTTCACCGTCCTTCGTCTCGATTCGCTCTCTTTGACCCCACTTCGTCTCGTTTCGCTCTCTTTGACCCTCCTTCGTCTCGTTACGCTCTCTTTCACCCTCCTTCGTCTTGTTTCGCCCTCTTTGACCCTCCTTCGTCTCGTTTCGCTCTTTTTCACCCTCCTTCGTCTCCGATCGCTCTCTTTCACCCTCCTTCATCTCGTTTCGCTCTCATTCACGTTCCTTTGTCTCGTTTCACTGTCTTTCACCCTCCTTCGTCTCGTTTCGCTCTCTTCCACTCTCCTTCATCATGGTTCGCCCTCTTTCACCCTCCTTCGTCTTGTTTCGCTCTCTTTGACCCCACTTCGTCTCGTTTCGCTCTCTTTGACTCTCCTTCGTCTCGTTTTGCACTCTTTCACCGTCCTTCGTCTCGCTTCGCTCTCTTTGACCCTCCTTCATCTCGTTTCGCTCTCTTTGACACTCCTTCGTCTCGTTTAGCTCTCTTTCATCCTCCTTCGTCTCGTGTCGCTCTGTTTCACACTCCTCCGTCTCGTTTTGCCCTCTTTCACCCTCCTTTGTCTCGTTTGCCCTCTTTCACCCTCCTTTGTCTTGTTTCGCTCTCTTTCATGCACCTTCATCTCGTTTCGCTCTCTTTTACCCTCCTTCATCTCCTTTCGCTCTCTTTCACGCTCCTTCATCTCGTTTCGCTCTCTTTCATTCTCCTTCGTCTCGTTTCGCTCTCTTTGACCCTCCTTCATCTCGTTTCGCTCTCTTTGACACTCCTTCGTCTCGTTATGCTCTATTTCACCCTCCTTCGTCTAGTTTCGCCCTCTTTGACCCTCCTTCGTCTCGTTTCGCTCACTTTCACCCTCCTTCGTCTCTGTTCGCTCTATTTCACCCTCCTTCGTCTCGTTTTGCTCTCTTTGACCCTCCTTCGTCTCGTTTCGCTCACTTTCACCCTCCTTCGTCTCTGTTCGCTCTATTTCACCCTCCTTCGTCTCGTTTCGCTCACTTTCACCCTCCTTCGTCTCGCTTCGCCCTCTTTCACCCTCCTTCGTCTCGTTTCACTCTCTTTGACCCTCCTTCATCTCATTTCGCTCTCTTTGACCCTCCTTCATCTCGTTTCGCTCTCTTTCATCCTGCTTCGTCTCGTTTAGCCCTCATTCACCCTCCTTCGCCTCGTTTCGCTCACTTTCACCCTCCTTTGTCTCGCTTCGCCCTCTTTCACCCTCCTTCGTCTCGTTTCGCTCTCTTTGACCCTGCTTCGTCTCGTTTCGCTCTCTTTCACCCTCCTTCGTCTCGTTTCGCTCTCTTTCACCCTCCTTCGTCTGGTTTCGCACTGTTTCACCCTCCTTCGTCTGGTTTCGCTCTCTTTGACCTTCCTTCATCTCGTTTCGCTCTCTTTGACCCTCCTTCATCTCGTTTGACTCTCTTCCACCCTCCTTCGTCTCGTTTCGCCCTCTTTCACCCTCCTTCGCCTCGTTTCGCTCACTTTCACCCTCCTTCATCTCGCTTCACCCTCTTTCACCCTCGTTCGTCTCGTTTCGCTCTCTTTGACCCTCTTTCATCTCGTTTCGCTCTCTTTGACCCTCCTTCGTCTCGTTTCGCTCTCTTTGACCCTCCTTCATCTCGTTTCGCTCTCTTTCACCCTCTTTCGTCTCGTTTCGCCCTCTTTCACCCTCCTTCGCCTCGTTTCGCTCACTTTCACCCTCCTTCGTCTCGCTTCGCCCTCTTTCACCCTCTTTCGTCTCGTATCGCTCTCTTTGACCCTCCTTCGTCTCGTTTCGCTCTCTTTCTCCCTCCTTCATCTTGTTTCACTCTGTTCCACCCGCCTTCGTCTCGTTTCGCCCTCTTTCACCGTCCTTCGTCTCGTTTCGCTCTCTTTCACCCTCCTTCGTCTCATTTCGCTCTCTTTCACCCTCCTTCATCTCGTTTCGCTCCCTTTCACCCTCCTTTGTCTCGTTTCGCTCTCTTTCATCTTTCTTCGTCTCGTTTTTCTCTCTTTCACCCTCCTTCATCTCGTTTCGCCCTCTTTCACCCTCCTTTGTCTTGATTCGCTCTCTTTCATGCACCTTCATCTCGTTTCGCTATCTTTCACCCTCCATCGCCTCGTTTCGGTCTCTTTCATCCACCTACGTCTCGTTCCGCTCTCTTTCACCCTCCTTCGACTCCTTTCGCTCTCTTTCACCCTCCTTCGTCTCGTTTTGCTCTCTTTCACCGTCCTTCGTCTCGATTCGCTCTCTTTGACCCCACTTCGTCTCGTTTCGCTCTCTTTGACCCTCCTTCGTCTCGTTACGCTCTCTTTCACCCTCCTTCGTCTTGTTTCGCCCTCTTTGACCCTCCTTCGTCTCGTTTCGCTCTTTTTCACCCTCCTTCGTCTCCGATCGCTCTCTTTCACCCTCCTTCATCTCGTTTCGCTCTCATTCACGTTCCTTTGTCTCGTTTCACTGTCTTTCACCCTCCTTCGTCTCGTTTCGCTCTCTTCCACTCTCCTTCATCATGGTTCGCCCTCTTTCACCCTCCTTCGTCTTGTTTCGCTCTCTTTGACCCCACTTCGTCTCGTTTCGCTCTCTTTGACTCTCCTTCGTCTCGTTTTGCACTCTTTCACCGTCCTTCGTCTCGCTTCGCTCTCTTTGACCCTCCTTCATCTCGTTTCGCTCTCTTTGACACTCCTTCGTCTCGTTTAGCTCTCTTTCATCCTCCTTCGTCTCGTGTCGCTCTGTTTCACACTCCTCCGTCTCGTTTTGCCCTCTTTCACCCTCCTTTGTCTCGTTTGCCCTCTTTCACCCTCCTTTGTCTTGTTTCGCTCTCTTTCATGCACCTTCATCTCGTTTCGCTCTCTTTTACCCTCCTTCATCTCCTTTCGCTCTCTTTCACGCTCCTTCATCTCGTTTCGCTCTCTTTCATTCTCCTTCGTCTCGTTTCGCTCTCTTTGACCCTCCTTCATCTCGTTTCGCTCTCTTTGACACTCCTTCGTCTCGTTATGCTCTATTTCACCCTCCTTCGTCTAGTTTCGCCCTCTTTGACCCTCCTTCGTCTCGTTTCGCTCACTTTCACCCTCCTTCGTCTCTGTTCGCTCTATTTCACCCTCCTTCGTCTCGTTTTGCTCTCTTTGACCCTCCTTCGTCTCGTTTCGCTCACTTTCACCCTCCTTCGTCTCTGTTCGCTCTATTTCACCCTCCTTCGTCTCGTTTCGCTCACTTTCACCCTCCTTCGTCTCGCTTCGCCCTCTTTCACCCTCCTTCGTCTCGTTTCACTCTCTTTGACCCTCCTTCATCTCATTTCGCTCTCTTTGACCCTCCTTCATCTCGTTTCGCTCTCTTTCATCCTGCTTCGTCTCGTTTAGCCCTCATTCACCCTCCTTCGCCTCGTTTCGCTCACTTTCACCCTCCTTTGTCTCGCTTCGCCCTCTTTCACCCTCCTTCGTCTCGTTTCGCTCTCTTTGACCCTGCTTCGTCTCGTTTCGCTCTCTTTCACCCTCCTTCGTCTCGTTTCGCTCTCTTCCACCCTCCTTCGTCTCGTTTCGCCCTCTTTCACCCTCCTTTGTCTTGTTTCGCTCTCTTTCACCCACCTTCATCTCGTTTCGCTCTCTTTCACCCTCCTTCGCCCTGCTTCAGTGTCTTTCATCCTCCTTCGTATCGTTCCGCTCTCTTTCACCCTCCTTCGATTCCTTTCGCTCTCTTTCACCCTCCTTCGCCACGTTTCGGTCTCTTTAACCCTCCTTCGTCTCCTTTCGGTCTCTTTCACCCTCCTTCGTCTCGTTCCGCTCTCGTTCACCCTCCTTCGACTCCTTTCGCTCTCTTTAATCCTCCTTCATCTCCTTTCGCTCTCTTTCACCCTCCTTCCTCTCGTTTCGCTCTCTTTTGCCCTCCATCGTCTCATTTCGCTCTCTTTCACCCTCCTCCGTCTCGTTTCGCTCTCTTTCACCCTCCTTCGTCTTGTTTCGCTCTCTTTCACCCTCCTTCATCTCGTTTCGCTCCCTTTCACCCTCCTTTGACTCGTTTCGGTCTCTTTCACCCTCCTTCATCTCGTTTCGCTCTCTTCCACCCTCCTTCGTCTCGTTTCGCCCTCTTTCACCCTCCTTTGTCTTGTTTCGCTCTCTTTCACCCACCTTCATCTCGTTTCGCTCTCTTTCACCCTCCTTCGCCCTGCTTCAGTGTCTTTCATCCTCCTTCGTATCGTTCCGCTCTCTTTCACCCTCCTTCGATTCCTTTCGCTCTCTTTCACCCTCCTTCGCCTCGTTTCGCTCTCTTTCACCCTCCTTCATCTCGTTTCGGTCTCTTTAACCCTCCTTCGCCTCCTTTCGGTCTCTTTCACCCTCCTTCGTCTCGTTCCGCTATCTTTCACCCTCCTTCGACTCATTTTGCTCTCTTTCACCCTCCTTCGTCTTGTTTCGCTCCCTTTGACCGAACTTCGTCTCGTTTCGCTCTCTTTGACCCTCCTTCGTCTCGTTACGCTCTCTTCCACCCTCCTTCGTCTTGTTTCGCCCTCTTTGACCCTCCTTCGTCTCGTTTCGCTCTTTTTCACCCTTCTTCGTCTCCGTTCACTCTCTTTCACCCTCCTTCATCTCGTTTCGCTCTCTTTCACTTTCCTTCATCTCGTTTCGCACTCTTTCACCCTCCTTCGTCTCGTTTCGCCGTCATTCACAATACTTCGTCTTGTTTCGCTCTCTTTCACCCTCCTTCATCTCGTTTCGCTCCCTTTCACCCTCCTTTGACTCGTTTCGGTCTCTTTCACCCTCCTTCGTCTCGTTTCGCTCTCTTCCACCCTCCTTCGTCTCGTTTCGCCCTCTTTCACCCTCCTTTGTCTTGTTTCGCTCTCTTTCACCCACCTTCATCTCGTTTCGCTCTCTTTCACCCTCCTTCGCCCTGCTTCAGTGTCTTTCATCCTCCTTCGTATCGTTCCGCTCTCTTTCACCCTCCTTCGATTCCTTTCGCTCTCTTTCACCCTCCTTCGTCTCGTTTCGCTCTCTTTCACCCTCCTTCATCTCGTTTCGGTCTCTTTAACCCTCCTTCGCCTCCTTTCGGTCTCTTTCACCCTCCTTCGTCTCGTTCCGCTATCTTTCACCCTCCTTCGACTCATTTTGCTCTCTTTCACCCTCCTTCGTCTTGTTTCGCTCCCTTTGACCGAACTTCGTCTCGTTTCGCTCTCTTTGACCCTCCTTCGTCTCGTTACGCTCTCTTCCACCCTCCTTCGTCTTGTTTCGCCCTCTTTGACCCTCCTTCGTCTCGTTTCGCTCTTTTTCACCCTCCTTCGTCTCCGTTCACTCTCTTTCACCCTCCTTCATCTCGTTTCGCTCTCTTTCACTTTCCTTCATCTCGTTTCGCACTCTTTCACCCTCCTTCGTCTCGTTTCGCCGTCATTCACAATACTTCTTCTCGTTTCGCTCTCTTTCACCCTCCTTCATCTCGTTTCGCTCTCTTTCACCCTCCTTCTTCTCGCTCTCTTTCACCCTCCATCGTCTCGTTTCACTCTCTTTCACCCTCCTTCGTCTCCTTTCGGTCTCTTTCACCCTCCTTCGTCTCGTTCCGCTATCTTTCACCCTCCTTCGACTCATTTCGCTCTCTTTCACCCTCCTTCGTCTTGTTTCGCTCCCTTTGACCGAACTTCGTCTCGTTTCGCTCTCTTTGACCCTCCTTCGTCTCGTTACGCTCTCTTCCACCCTCCTTCGTCTTGTTTCGCCCTCTTTGACCCTCCTTCGTCTCGTTTCGCTCTTTTTCACCCTCCTTCGTCTCCGTTCACTCTCTTTCACCCTCCTTCATCTCGTTTCGCTCTCTTTCACTCTCCTTCATCTCGTTTCGCACTCTTTCACCCTCCTTCGTCTCGTTTCGCCGTCATTCACAATACTTCTTCTCGTTTCGCTCTCTTTCACCCTCCTTCATCTCGTTTCGCTCTCTTTCACCCTCCTTCTTCTCGCTCTCTTTCACCCTCCATCGTCTCGTTTCACTCTCTTTCACCGTCCTTCGTCTTGTTTCGCTCTCTTTGACTCCACTTCGTCTCGTTTCGCTCTCTTTGACCCTCCTTCGTCTCGTTACGCTCTCTTTCACACTCCTTCGTCTCGTTTCGCCCTCTTTGACCCTACTTCGTCTCGTTTCCCTCTTTTTCACCCTCCTTCATCTCCGTTCGCTCTCTTTCACCCTCCTTCATCTTGTTTCGCTCTCATTCACGTTCCTTTGTCTCGTTTCACTCTCTTTCACCCTCCTTCATCTCGTTTCGCTCTCTTCCACTCTCCTTCATCACGGTTCGCCCTCTTTCATCCTCCTTCATCTCGTTTCGCTCTCTTTGACCCCACTTCGTCTCGTTTCGCTCTCTTTGACCCTCCTTCATCTCGTTACGCTCTCTTTCACCCTCCTTCACCTCGTTTCACCCTCTTTGACCCTCCTTCGACTCGTTTCGCTCTCTTTCACCGTCCTTCGTCTCGTTTTGCTCTCTTTGACCCTCCTTCGTCTCGTTTCGCTCTCTTTGAACCTCCTTCGTCTCATTTCGCTCTCTTTCACCCTCCTTCGTCTCCTTTCGCTCTCTTTCACCCTCCTTCATCTCGATCTGCTCTCTTTCACCCTCCTTTGTCTCGCTTCGCCCTCTTTCACCCTCCTTCGTCTCGTTTCGCTCTCTTTGACCCTCCTTCATCTCGTTTCGATCTCTTTGACCCTCCTTCGTCTCGTTTAGCTCTCTTTCATCCTCCTTCGTCTCGTTTCGCTGTTTCACACTCCTCCGTCTCGTTTTGCTCTCTTTCACCCTCCTTTGTCTCGTTTTGCTCTCTTTCACCCTCCTTCGTCTTGTTTCGCTCTGTTCCACCCGCCTTCGTCTCATTTCACCCTCTTTCACCCTCCTTCATCTCGTTTCGCTCTCTTTCACCCTCCTTCGTCTCGTTCCGCTCTCTTTCACCCTCCTTCGACTCCTTTTGCTCTCTTTCACCCTCCTTCGCCTCGTTTCGCTCTCTTTCACCCTCCTTCGTCTCGTTTCGCTCTCTTTGACCCTCCTTCGTCTCGTTTCGCTCTCTTTGACCCTCCTTCATCTCGTTTCGCTCTCTTTCACCCTCCTTCATCTCGTTTCGCCCTCTTTCACCCTCCTTCATCTCGCTTCTCCCTTTTTCACCCTGCTTCATCTCGTTTCGCTCTCTTTGACCCTCCTTCGTCTCGTTTAGCTATCTTTCATCCTCCTTCGTCTCGTTTCGCTGTTTCACACTCCTCCGTCTCGTTTTGCTCTCTTTCACCCTCCTTCGTCTCGTTTTGCTCTCTTTCACCCTCCTTCGTCTTGTTTCGCTCTGTTCCACCCGCCTTCGTCTCATTTCACCCTCTTTCACCCTCCTTCATCTCGTTTCGCTCTCTTTCACCCTCCTTCGTCTCGTTCCGCTCTCTTTCACCCTCCTTCGACTCGTTTTGCTCTCTTTCACCCTCCTTCGCCTCGTTTCGCTCTCTTTCACCCTCCTTCGTCTCGTTTCGCTCTCTTTGACCCTCCTTCGTCTCGTTTCGCTCTCTTTGACCCTCCTTCATCTCGTTTCGCTCTCTTTCACCCTCCTTCATCTCGTTTCGCCCTCTTTCACCCTCCTTCATCTCGCTTCGCCCTTTCTCACCCTGCTTCATCTCGTTTCGCTCTCTTTGATCCTCCTTCGTCTCGTTTAGCTATCTTTCATCCTCCTTCGTCTCGTTTCGCTCTGTTTCACACTCCTTCGTCTCGTTTAGCTCTCTTTCACCTTCCTTCGTCTCGATTCTCTCTCTTTCACCCTCTTTGGTCTCGTTTCGCTCTCTTTCACCTTCCTTCGTCTCGTTTCACTCGCTTTCACCCTCCTTCGTCTCGTTTCACTCTCTTCCACCCTCCTTCATCTCGTTCCGCTCTCTTTCACCCTCCTTCGTCTCGCTTCGCCCTTTTTCACCCTTCTTCGTTTTGTTTCACTCTCTTTGACCCTCTTTCATCTCGTTTCGCTTTCTTTGACACTCCTTCGTCTCGTTTCGCTCTCTTTCACCCTCCTTCATCTCGTTTCGCCGTCATTCACAATCCTTCTTCTCGTTTCCCTCTCTTTCACCCTCCTTCGTCTCCTTTCGCTCCCTTTCACCCTCCTTCATCTCGTTTCGGTCTCTTTCACCCTCCTTCATCTCATTCCGCTCTCTTTCACCCTCCTTCGTCTCGTTTCGCCCTGTTTCACCCTCCTTCGTCTCGTTTCACTCTCTTTGACCCTCTTTCGTCTCGTTTCGCTCTCTTTGACCCCACTTCGTCTCGTTTCGCTCTCTTTGACCCTCCTTCGTCTCGTTACGCTCTCTTTCACCCTCCTTCGTCTCGTTTCGCCCTCTTTGACCCTCCTTCGTCTCGTTTCGCTCTCTTCCACCCTCCTTCGTCTCGTTTCGCCCTGTTTCACCCTCCTTTGTCTTGTTTCGCTCTCTTTCACCCACCTTCATCTCGTTTCGCTCTCTTTCACCCTCCTTCGCCCTGCTTCAGTGTCTTTCATCCTCCTTCGTATCGTTCCGCTCTCTTTCACCCTCCTTCGATTCCTTTCGCTCTCTTTCACCCTCCTTCGCCACGTTTCGGTCTCTTTAACCCTCCTTCGTCTCCTTTCGGTCTCTTTCACCCTCCTTCGTCTCGTTCCGCTCTCTTTCACCCTCCTTCTTTCATCTCCTTTCGCTCTCTTTCATCCTCCTTCATCTCGTTTCGCTCTCTTTCACCCTCCTTCCTCTCGTTTCGCTCTCTTTTGCCCTCCATCGTCTCGTTTCGCTCTCTTTCACCCTCCTTCGTCTCGTTTCGCTCTCTTTCACCCTCCTTCGTCTTGTTTCGCTCTCTTTCACCCTCTTTCATCTCGTTTCGCTCCCTTTCACCCTCCTTTGTCTCGTTTCGGTCTCTTTCACCCTCCTTCATCTCGTTTCGCTCTCTTCCACCCTCCTTCGTCTCGTTTCGCCCTCTTTCACCCTCCTTTGTCTTGTTTCGCTCTCTTTCACCCACCTTCATCTCGTTTCGCTCTCTTTCACCCTCCTTCGCCCTGCTTCAGTGTCTTTCATCCTCCTTCGTATCGTTCCGCTCTCTTTCACCCTCCTTCGATTGCTTTCGCTCTCTTTCACCCTCCTTCGCCTCGTTTCGCTCTCTTTCACCCTCCTTCATCTCGTTTCGGTCTCTTTAACCCTCCTTCGTCTCCTTTCGGTCTCTTTCACCCTCCTTCGACTCATTTCGCTCTCTTTCACCCTCCTTCGTCTTGTTTCGCTCCCTTTGACCGAACTTCGTCTCGTTTCGCTCTCTTTGACCCTCCTTCGTCTCGTTACACTCTCTTCCACCCTCCTTCGTCTTGTTTCGCCCTCTTTGACCCTCCTTCGTCTCGTTTCGCTCTTTTTCACCCTCCTTCGTCTCCGTTCACTCTCTTTCACCCTCCTTCATCTCGTTTCGCTCTCTTTCACTCTCCTTCATCTCGTTTCGCACTCTTTCACCCACCTTCGTCTCGTTTCGCCGTCATTCACAATACTTCTTCTCGTTTCGCTCTCTTTCACCCTCCTTCATCTCGTTTCGCTCTCTTTCACCCTCCTTCTTCTCGCTCTCTTTCACCCTCCATCGTCTCGTTTCACTCTCTTTCACCGTCCTTCGTCTCGTTTCACTCTCTTTGACTCCACTTCGTCTCGTTTCGCTCTCTTTGACCCTCCTTCGTCTCGTTACGCTCTCTTTCACACTCCTTCGTCTCGTTTCGCCCTCTTTGACCCTACTTCGTCTCGTTTCCCTCTTTTTCACCCTCCTTCATCTCCGTTCGCTCTCTTTCACCCTCCTTCATCTTGTTTTGCTCTCATTCACGTTCCTTTGTCTCGTTTCACTCTCTTTCACCCTCCTTCGTCTCGTTTCGCTCTCTTCCACTCTCCTTCATCACGGTTCGCCCTCTTTCATCCTCCTTCATCTCGTTTCGCTCTCTTTGACCCCACTTCGTCTCGTTTCGCTCTCTTTGACCCTCCTTCATCTCGTTACGCTCTCTTTCACCCTCCTTCACCTCGTTTCACCCTCTTTGACCCTCCTTCGACTCGTTTCGCTCTCTTTCACCGTCCTTCGTCTCGTTTTGCTCTCTTTGACCCTCCTTCGTCTCGTTTCGCTCTCTTTGAACCTCCTTCGTCTCATTTCGCTCTCTTTCACCCTCCTTCGTCTCCTTTCGCTCTCTTTCACCCTCCTTCATCTCGATCTGCTCTCTTTCACCCTCCTTTGTCTCGCTTCGCCCTCTTTCACCCTCCTTCGTCTCGTTTCGCTCTCTTTGACCCTCCTTCATCTCGTTTCGATCTCTTTGACCCTCCTTTGTCTCGTTTAGCTCTCTTTCATCCTCCTTCGTCTCGTTTCGCTGTTTCACACTCCTCCGTCTCGTTTTGCTCTCTTTCACCCTCCTTCGTCTCGTTTTGCTCTCTTTCACCCTCCTTCGTCTTGTTTCGCTCTGTTCCACCCGCCTTCGTCTCATTTCACCCTCTTTCACCCTCCTTCATCTCGTTTCGCTCTCTTTCACCCTCCTTCGTCTCGTTCCGCTCTCTTTCACCCTCCTTCGACTCCTTTCGCTCTCTTTGACCCTCCTTCGTCTCGTTTCGCTCTCTTTGACCCTCCTTCATCTCGTTTCGCCCTCTTTCACCCTCCTTCATCTCGTTTCGCCCTCTTTCACCCTCCTTCATCTCGCTTCGCCCTTTCTCACCCTGCTTCATCTCGTTTCGCTCTCTTTGACCCTCCTTCGTCTCGTTTAGCTATCTTTCATCCTCCTTCGTCTCGTTTCGCTCTGTTTCACACTCCTTCGTCTCGTTTAGCTCTCTTTCACGTTCCTTCGTCTCGATTCTCTCTCTTTCACCCTCTTTGGTCTCGTTTCGCTCTCTTTCACCTTCCTTCGTCTCGTTTCACTCGCTTTCACCCTCCTTCGTCTCGTTTCGCTCTCTTCCACCCTCCTTCATCTCGTTCCGCTCTCTTTCACCCTCCTTCGTCTCGCTTCGCCCCTTTTCACCCTTCTTCGTTTTGTTTCACTCTCTTTGACCCTCTTTCATCTCGTTTCGCTTTCTTTGACACTCCTTCGTCTCGTTTCGCTCTCTTTCACCCTCCTTCATCTCGTTTCGCCGTCATTCACAATCCTTCTTCTCGTTTCCCTCTCTTTCACCCTCCTTCGTCTCCTTTCGCTCCCTTTCACCCTCCTTCATCTCGTTTCGGTCTCTTTCACCCTCCTTCATCTCATTCCGCTCTCTTTCACCCTCCTTCGTCTCGTTTCGCCCTGTTTCACCCTCCTTCGTCTCGTTTCACTCTCTTTGACCCTCTTTCGTCTCGTTTCGCTCTCTTTGACCCCACTTCGTCTCGTTTCGCTCTCTTTGACCCTCCTTCGTCTCGTTACGCTCTCTTTCACCCTCCTTCGTCTCGTTTCGCCCTCTTTGACCCTCCTTCGTCTCGTTTCGCTCTCTTTCACCCTCCTTCGTCTCGTTTTGCTCTCTTTCACCTTCTTTCATCTCGTTTCGCTCTCTTTGACCCTCCTTCGTCTCATTTCGCTCTCTTTCCCCCTCCTTCGTCTCCTTTCGCTCTCTTTCACCCTCCTTCATCTCGATCTGCTCTCTTTCACCCTCCTTTGTCTCGTTTCGCTCTCTTTGACCCTCCTTCATCTCGTTTTCCTCTCTTTGACCCTCCTTCGTCCCGTTTAGCTCTCTTTCATCCTCCTTCGTCTCCTTTCGCTCTGTTTCACACTCCTCCGTCTCGTTTTGCTCTCTTTCACCCTCCATCGTCTCGTTTCGCTCTTTTCACCCTGCTTCGTCTTGTTTTGCTCTGTTCCACCCGCCTTCGTCTCCTTTCACCCTCTTTCACCCTCCTTCATCTCGTTTCGCTCTCTTTCACCCTCCTTCATCTCGTTTCGCTCTTTTTCACCCTCCTTCATCTCGTTTCGCTCTCTTTCACCCTCCTTCGTCTCGTTTCGCCCTCTTTCACCCTCCTTCGCCTCGTTTCACTCACTTTCACCCTCCTTCGTCTCGCTTCGCCCTCTTTCACCCTCCTTCGTCTCGTATCGCTCTCTTTGACCCTCCTTCGTCTCGTTTCGCTCTCTTTCTCCCTCCTTCATCTTGTTTCACTCTGTTCCACCCGCCTTCGTCTCGTTTCGCCCTCTTTCACCGTCCTTCGTCTCGTTTCGCTCTCTTTCACCCTCCTTCGTCTCGTTTCGCTCTCTTTCACCCTCCTTCATCTCGTTTCGCTCCCTTTCACCCTCCTTTGTCTCGTTTCGCTCTCTTTCATCTTTCTTCGTCTCGTTTTTCTCTCTTTCACCCTCCTTCATCTCGTTTCGCCCTCTTTCACCCTCCTTTGTCTTGATTCGCTCTCTTTCATGCACCTTCATCTCGTTTCGCTATCTTTCACCCTCCTTCGTCTCGTTTCGGTCTCTTCAACCCACCTTCGTCTCGTTTCGAACTCTTTCACCGTCCATCGTCTCGTTCCGCTCTCTTTCACCCTCCTTTGTCTTGATTCGCTCTCTTTCATGCACCTTCATCTCGTTTCGCTCTCTTTCACCCTCCTTCGTCTCGTTTCGGTCTCTTCAACCCACCTTCGTCTCGTTTCGAACTCTTTCACCGTCCATCGTCTCGTTCCGCTCTCTTTCACCCTCCTTCGACTCCTTTCGCTCTCTTTCACCCTCCTTCATCTCGTTTCGCTCTCTTTCACCCTCCTTCATCTCGTTTCATTCTCTTTCACCCTCCTTCATCTCGATTCGGTCTCTTTAACCCTCCTTTGACTCCTTTCGCTCTCTTTAACGCTCCTTCATCTCGTTTCGCTCTCTTTCACCCTCCTTCCTCTCGTTTCGCTCTCTTTTACCCTCCATCGTCTCGTTTCGCTCTCTATCACCCTCCTTCGTCTTGTTTCGCCCTCTTTGACCCTCCTTCGTCTCGTTTCGCTCACTTTCACCCTCCTTCGTCTCTGTTCGCTCTATTTCACCCTCCTTCGTCTCGTTTCGCTCTCTTTGACCCCCCTTCATCTCGTTTCGCTCTCTTTCACCCTCCTTCGTCTCGTTTCGCCCTCTTTCACCCTCCTTCGTCTCGTTTCGCTCACTTTCACCCTCCTTCATCTCGCTTCACCCTCTTTCACCCTCGTTCGTCTCGTTTCGCTCTCTTTGACCCTCCTTCATCTCGTTTCGCTCTCTTTGACCCTCCTTCGTCTCGTTTCGCTCTCTTTGACCCTCCTTCATCTCGTTTCGCTCTCTTTCACCCTCTTTCGTCTCGTTTCGCCCTCTTTCACCCTCCTTCGCCTCGTTTCGCTCACTTTCACCCTCCTTCGTCTCGCTTCGCCCTCTTTCACCCTCCTTCGTCTCGTATCGCTCTCTTTGACCCTCCTTCGTCTCGTTTCGCTCTCTTTCTCCCTCCTTCATCTTGTTTCAATCTGTTCCACCCGCCTTCGTCTCGTTTCGCCCTCTTTCACCGTCCTTCGTCTCGTTTCGCTCTCTTTCACCCTCCTTCGTCTCGTTTCGCTCTCTTTCACCCTCCTTCATCTCGTTTCGCTCCCTTTCACCCTCCTTTGTCTCGTTACGCTCTCTTTCATCTTTCTTCGTCTCGTTTTTCTCTCTTTCACCCTCCTTCATCTCGTTTCGCCCTCTTTCACCCTCCTTTGTCTTGATTCGCTCTCTTTCATGCACCTTCATCTCGTTTCGCTATCTTTCACCCTCCATCGCCTCGTTTCGGTCTCTTTCATCCACCTACGTCTCGTTCCGCACTCTTTCACCCTCCTTCGACTCGTTTTGCTCTCTTTCACCGTCCTTCGTCTCGTTTCGCTCTCTTTAACCCCACTTCGTCTCGTTTCGCTCTCTTTGACCCTCCTTCGTCTCGTTACGCTCTCTTTTACCCTCCTTCGTCTCGTTTCGCCCTCTTTGACCCTCCTTCGTCTCGTTTCGCTCTTTTTCACCCTCCTTCGTCTCCGATCGCTCTCTTTCACCCTCCTTCATCTCGTTTCGCTCTCATTCACGTTCCTTTGTCTCGTTTCACTGTCTTTCACCCTCCTTCGTCTCGTTTCGCTCTCTTCCACTCTCCTTCATCATGGTTCGCCCTCTTTCACCCTCCTTCGTCTCGTTTCGCTCTCTTTGACCCCACTTCGTCTCGTTTCGCTCTCTTTGACCCTCCTTCGTCTCGTTTTGCACTCTTTCACCGTCCTTCGTCTCGCTTCGCTCTCTTTGACCCTCCTTCATCTCGTTTCGCTCTCTTTGACCCTCCTTCGTCTCGTTTAGCTCTCTTTCATCCTCCTTCGTCTCGTGTCGCTCTGTTTCACACTCCTCCGTCTCGTTTTGCTCTCTTTCACCCTCCTTTGTCTCGTTTCGCCCTCTTTCACCCTCCTTTGTCTTGTTTCGCTCTCTTTCATGCACCTTCATCTCGTTTCGCTCTCTTTTACCCTCCTTCATCTCCTTTCGCTCTCTTTCACGCTCCTTCATCTCGTTTCGCTCTCTTTCATTCTCCTTCGTCTCGTTTCGCTCTCTTTGACAATCCTTCATCTCGTTTCGCTCTCTTTGACACTCCTTCGTCTCGTTATGCTCTATTTCACCCTCCTTCGTCTAGTTTCGCCCTCTTTGACCCTCCTTCGTCTCGTTTCGCTCACTTTCACCCTCCTTCGTCTCTGTTCGCTCTATTTCACCCTCCTTCGTCTCGTTTTGCTCTCTTTGACCCTCCTTCGTCTCGTTTCGCTCACTTTCACCCTCCTTCGTCTCTGTTCGCTCTATTTCACCCTCCTTCGTCTCGTTTCGCTCACTTTCACCCTCCTTCGTCTCGCTTCGCCCTCTTTCACACTCCTTCGTCTCGTTTCACTCTCTTTGACCCTCCTTCATCTCATTTCGCTCTCTTTGACCCTCCTTCATCTCGTTTCGCTCTCTTTCACCCTCCTTCGTCTCGTTTCGCCCTCATTCACCCTCCTTCGCCTCGTTTCGCTCACTTTCACCCTCCTTTGTCTCGCTTCGCCCTCTTTCACCCTCCTTCGTCTCGTTTCGCTCTCTTTGACCCTCCTTCGTCTCGTTTCGCTCTCTTTCACCCTCCTTCATCTCGTTTCGCTCTCTTCCACCCTCCTTCGTCTCGTTTCGCCCTCTTTCACCCTCCTTTGTCTTGTTTCGCTCTCTTTCACCCACCTTCATCTCGTTTCGCTCTCTTTCACCCTCCTTCGCCCTGTTTCAGTGTCTTTCATCCTCCTTCGTATCGTTCCGCTCTCTTTCACCCTCCTTCGATTCCTTTCGCTCTCTTTCACCCTCCTTCGCCTCGTTTCGCTCTCTTTCACCCTCCTTCATCTTGTTTCGGTCTCTTTAACCCTCCTTCGTCTCCTTTCGGTCTCTTTCACCCTCCTTCGTCTCGTTCCGCTATCTTTCACCCTCCTTCGACTCATTTTGCTCTCTTTCACCCTCCTTCGTCTTGTTTCGCTCCCTTTGACCGAACTTCGTCTTGTTTCGCTCTCTTTGACCCTCCTTCGTCTCGTTACGCTCTCTTCCACCCTCCTTCGTCTTGTTTCGCCCTCTTTGACCCTCCTTCGTCTCGTTTCGCTCTCTTTCACTCTCCTTCATCTCGTTTCGCACTCTTTCACCCTCCTTCGTCTCGTTTCGCCGTCATTCACAATACTTCTTCTCGTTTCGCTCTCTTTCACCCTCCTTCATCTCGTTTCGCTCTCTTTCACCCTCCTTCGTCTTGTTTCGCCCTCTTTCACCGTCCTTCGTCTCGTTTCGCTCTCTTTCACCGTCCTTCGTCTCGTTTCGCTCTCTTTCACCCTCCTTCGTCTCGTTTCGCTCTCTTTCACCCTCCTTCATCTCGTTTCGCTCCCTTTCACCCTCCTTTGTCTCGTTACGCTCTCTTTCATCTTTCTTCGTCTCGTTTTTCTCTCTTTCACCCTCCTTCATCTCGTTTCGCCCTCTTTCACCCTCCTTTGTCTTGATTCGCTCTCTTTCATGCACCTTCATCTCGTTTCGCTATCTTTCACCCTCCATCGCCTCGTTTCGGTCTCTTTCATCCACCTACGTCTCGTTCCGCACTCTTTCACCCTCCTTCGACTCGTTTTGCTCTCTTTCACCGTCCTTCGTCTCGTTTCGCTCTCTTTGACCCCACTTCGTCTCGTTTCGCTCTCTTTGACCCTCCTTCGTCTCGTTACGCTCTCTTTTACCCTCCTTCGTCTCGTTTCGCCCTCTTTGACCCTCCTTCGTCTCGTTTCGCTCTTTTTCACCCTCCTTCATCTCCGATCGCTCTCTTTCACCCTCCTTCATCTCGTTTCGCTCTCATTCACGTTCCTTTGTCTCGTTTCACTGTCTTTCACCCTCCTTCGTCTCGTTTCGCTCTCTTCCACTCTCCTTCATCATGGTTCGCCCTCTTTCACCCTCCTTCGTCTCGTTTCGCTCTCTTTGACCCCACTTCGTCTCGTTTCGCTCTCTTTGACCCTCCTTCGTCTCGTTTTGCACTCTTTCACCGTCCTTCGTCTCGCTTCGCTCTCTTTGACCCTCCTTCATCTCGTTTCGCTCTCTTTGACCCTCCTTCGTCTCGTTTAGCTCACTTTCATCCTCCTTCGTCTCGTGTCGCTCTGTTTCACACTCCTCCGTCTCGTTTTGCTCTCTTTCACCCTCCTTTGTCTCGTTTCGCCCTCTTTCACCCTCCTTTGTCTTGTTTCGCTCTCTTTCATGCACCTTCATCTCGTTTCGCTCTCTTTTACCCTCCTTCATCTCCTTTCGCTCTCTTTCACGCTCCTTCATCTTGTTTCGCTCTCTTTCATTCTCCTTCGTCTCGTTTCGCTCTCTTTGACAATCCTTCATCTCGTTTCGCTCTCTTTGACACTCCTTCGTCTCGTTATGCTCTATTTCACCCTCCTTCGTCTAGTTTCGCCCTCTTTGACCCTCCTTCGTCTCGTTTCGCTCACTTTCACCCTCCTTCGTCTCTGTTCGCTCTATTTCACCCTCCTTCGTCTCGTTTTGCTCTCTTTGACCCTCCTTCGTCTCGTTTCGCTCACTTTCACCCTCCTTCGTCTCTGTTCGCTCTATTTCACCCTCCTTCGTCTCGTTTCGCTCACTTTCACCCTCCTTCGTCTCGCTTCGCCCTCTTTCACACTCCTTCGTCTCGTTTCACTCTCTTTGACCCTCCTTCATCTCATTTCGCTCTCTTTGACCCTCCTTCATCTCGTTTCGCTCTCTTTCACCCTCCTTCGTCTCGTTTCGCCCTCATTCACCCTCCTTCGCCTCGTTTCGCTCACTTTCACCCTCCTTTGTCTCGCTTCGCCCTCTTTCACCCTCCTTCGTCTCGTTTCGCTCTCTTTGACCCTCCTTCGTCTTGTTTCGCTCTCTTTCACCCTCCTTCATCTCGTTTCGCTCTCTTCCACCCTCCTTCGTCTCGTTTCGCCCTCTTTCACCCTCCTTTGTCTTGTTTCGCTCTCTTTCACCCACCTTCATCTCGTTTCGCTCTCTTTCACCCTCCTTCGCCCTGCTTCAGTGTCTTTCATCCTCCTTCGTATCGTTCCGCTCTCTTTCACCCTCCTTCGATTCCTTTCGCTCTCTTTCACCCTCCTTCGCCTCGTTTCGCTCTCTTTCACCCTCCTTCATCTTGTTTCGGTCTCTTTAACCCTCCTTCGTCTCCTTTCGGTCTCTTTCACCTCCTTCGTCTCGTTCCGCTATCTTTCACCCTCCTTCGACTCATTTTGCTCTCTTTCACCCCCCTTCGTCTTGTTTCGCTCCCTTTGACCGAACTTCGTCTTGTTTCGCTCTCTTTGACCCTCCTTCGTCTCGTTACGCTCTCTTCCACCCTCCTTCGTCTTGTTTCACCCTCTTTGACCCTCCTTCGTTTCGTTTCGCTCTCTTTCACTCTCCTTCATCTCGTTTCGCACTCTTTCACCCTCCTTCGTCTCGTTTCGCCGTCATTCACAATACTTCTTCTCGTTTCGCTCTCTTTCACCCTCCTTCATCTCGTTTCGCTCTCTTTCACCCTCCTTCTTCTCGCTCTCTTAAACCCTCCATCGTCTCGTTTCACTCTCTTTCACCGTCCTTCGTCTCGTTTCGCTCTCTTTGACTCCACTTCGTCTCGTTTCGCTCTCTTTGACCCTCCTTCGTCTCGTTACGCTCTCTTTCACACTCCTTCGTCTCGTTTCGCCCTCTTTGACCCTACTTCGTCTCGTTTCCCTCTTTTTCACCCTCCTTCATCTCCGTTCGCTCTCTTTCACCCTCCTTCATCTTGTTTCGCTCTCATTCACGTTCCTTTGTCTCGTTTCACTCTCTTTCACCCTCCTTCGTCTCGTTTCGCTCTCTTCCACTCTCCTTCATCACGGTTCGCCCTCTTTCATCCTCCTTCATCTCGTTTCGCTCTCTTTGACCCCACTTCGTCTCGTTTCGCTCTCTTTGACCCTCCTTCATCTCGTTACGCTCTCTTTCACCCTCCTTCACCTCGTTTCACCCTCTTTGACCCTCCTTCGACTCGTTTCGCTCTCTTTCACCGTCCTTCGTCTCGTTTTGCTCTCTTTGACCCTCCTTCGTCTCGTTTCGCTCTCTTTGAACCTCCTTCATCTCATTTCGCTCTCTTTCACCCTCCTTCGTCTCCTTTCGCTCTCTTTCACCCTCCTTCATCTCGATCTGCTCTCTTTCACCCTCCTTTGTCTCGCTTCGCCCTCTTTCACCCTCCTTCGTCTCGTTTCGCTCTCTTTGACCCTCCTTCATCTCGTTTCGATCTCTTTGACCCTCCTTCGTCTCGTTTAGCTCTCTTTCATCCTCCTTCGTCTCGTTTCGCTGTTTCACACTCCTCCGTCTCGTTTTGCTCTCTTTCACCCTCCTTCGTCTCGTTTTGCTCTCTTTCACCCTCCTTCGTCTTGTTTCGCTCTGTTCCACCCGCCTTCGTCTCATTTCACCCTCTTTCACCCTCCTTCATCTCGTTTCGCTCTCTTTCACCCTCCTTCGCCTCGTTCCGCTCTCTTTCACCCTCCTTCGACTCCTTTTGCTCTCTTTCACCCTCCTTCGCCTCGTTTCGCTCTCTTTCACCCTCCTTCGTCTCGTTTCGCTCTCTTTGACCCTCCTTCGTCTCGTTTCGTTCTCTTTGACCCTCCTTCTTCTCGTTTCGCTCTCTTTCACCCTCCTTCATCTCGCTTCGCCCTTTCTCACCCTCCTTCATCTCGTTTCGCTCTCTTTGACCCTCCTTCGTCTCGTTTAGCTAACTTTCATCCTCCTTCGTCTCGTTTCGCTCTGTTTCACACTCCTTCGTCTCGTTTAGCTCTCTTTCACCTTCCTTCGTCTCGATTCTCTCTCTTTCACCCTCTTTGGTCTCGTTTCGCTCTCTTTCACCTTCCTTCGTCTCGTTTCACTCGCTTTCACCCTCCTTCGTCTCGTTTCGCTCTCTTCCACCCTCCTTCATCTCGTTCCGCTCTCTTTCACCCTCCTTCGTCTCGCTTCGCCCTTTTTCACCCTTCTTCGTTTTGTTTCACTCTCTTTGACCCTCTTTCATCTCGTTTCGCTTTCTTTGACACTCCTTCGTCTCGTTTCGCTCTCTTTCACCCTCCTTCGTCTCGTTTCGCCGTCATTCACAATCCTTCTTCTCGTTTCCCTCTCTTTCACCCTCCTTCGTCTCCTTTCGCTCCCTTTCACCCTCCTTCATCTCGTTTCGGTCTCTTTCACCCTCCTTCATCTCATTCCGCTCTCTTTCACCCTCCTTCGTCTCGTTTCGCCCTGTTTCACCCTCCTTCGTCTCGTTTCGCTCTCTTTGACCCCACTTCGTCTCGTTTCGCTCTCTTTGACCCTCCTTCGTCTCGTTACGCTCTCTTTCACCCTCCTTCGTCTCGTTTCACCCTCTTTGACCCTCCTTCGTCTCGTTTCGCTCTCTTTCACCCTCCTTCGTATCGTTTTGCTCTCTTTCACCTTCTTTCATCTCGTTTCGCTCTCTTTGACCCTCCTTCGTCTCATTTCGCTCTCTTTCCCCCTCCTTCGTCTCCATTCGCTCTCTTTCACCCTCCTTCATCTCGATCTGCTCTCTTTCACCCTCCTTCATCTCGTTTCATTCTCTTTCACCCTCCTTCATCTCGATTCGGTCTCTTTAACCCTCCTTTGACTCCTTTCGCTCTCTTTAACGCTCCTTCATCTCGTTTCGCTCTCTTTCACCCTCCTTCCTCTCGCTTCGCCCTCTTTCACCCTCCTTCGTCTCGTATCGCTCTCTTTGACCCACCTTCGTCTCGTTTCGAACTCTTTCACCGTCCATCGTCTCGTTCCGCTCTCTTTCACCCTCCTTTGTCTTGATTCGCTCTCTTTCATGCACCTTCATCTCGTTTCGCTCTCTTTCACCCTCCATCGTCTCGTTTCGGTCTCTTCAACCCACCTTCATCTCGTTTCGAACTCTTTCACCGTCCATCGTCTCGTTCCGCTCTCTTTCACCCTCCTTCGACTCCTTTCGCTCTCTTTCACCCTCCTTCATCTCGTTTCGCTCTCTTTCACCCTCCTTCATCTCGTTTCATTCTCTTTCACCCTCCTTCATCTCGATTCGGTCTCTTTAACCCTCCTTTGACTCCTTTCGCTCTCCTTAACGCTCCTTCATCTCGTTTCGCTCTCTTTCAACCTCCTTCCTCTCGTTTCGCTCTCTTTTACCCTCCATCGTCTCGTTTCGCTCTCTATCACCCTCCTTCGTCTTGTTTCGCCCTCTTTGACCCTCCTTCGTCTCGTTTCGCTCACTTTCACCCTCCTTCGTCTCTGTTCGCTCTATTTCACCCTCCTTCGTCTCGTTTCGCTCTCTTTGACCCCCCTTCATCTCGTTTCGCTCTCTTTCACCCTCCTTCGTCTCGTTTCGCCCTCTTTCACCCTCCTTCGTCTCGTTTCGCTCACTTTCACCCTCCTTCATCTCGCTTCACCCTCTTTCACCCTCGTTCGTCTCGTTTCGCTCTCTTTGACCCTCCTTCATCTCGTTTCGCTCTCTTTGACCCTCCTTCGTCTCGTTTCGCTCTCTTTGACCCTCCTTCATCTCGTTTCGCTCTCTTTCACCCTCTTTCGTCTCGTTTCGCCCTCTTTCACCCTCCTTCGCCTCGTTTCGCTCACTTTCACCCTCCTTCGTCTCGTATCGCTCTCTTTGACCCTCCTTCGTCTCGTTTCGCTCTCTTTCTCCCTCCTTCATCTTGTTTCACTCTGTTCCACCCGCCTTCGTCTCGTTTCGCCCTCTTTCACCGTCCTTCGTCTCGTTTCGCTCTCTTTCACCCTCCTTCGTCTCGTTTCGCTCTCTTTCACCCTCCTTCATCTCGTTTCGCTCCCTTTCACCCTCCTTTGTCTCGTTACGCTCTCTTTCATCTTTCTTCGTCTCGTTTTTCTCTCTTTCACCCTCCTTCATCTCGTTTCGCCCTCTTTCACCCTCCTTTGTCTTGATTCGCTCTCTTTCATGCACCTTCATCTCGTTTCGCTATCTTTCACCCTCCATCGCCTCGTTTCGGTCTCTTTCATCCACCTACGTCTCGTTCCGCACTCTTTCACCCTCCTTCGACTCGTTTTGCTCTCTTTCACCGTCCTTCGTCTCGTTTCGCTCTCTTTGACCCCACTTCGTCTCGTTTCGCTCTCTTTGACCCTCCTTCGTCTCGTTATGCTCTCTTTTACCCTCCTTCGTCTCGTTTCGCCCTCTTTGACCCTCCTTCGTCTAGTTTCGCTCTTTTTCACCCTCCTTCGTCTCCGATCGCTCTCTTTCACCCTCCTTCATCTCGTTTCGCTCTCATTCACGTTCCTTTGTCTCGTTTCACTGTCTTTCACCCTCCTTCGTCTCGTTTCCCTCTCTTCCACTCTCCTTCATCATGGTTCGCCCTCTTTCACCCTCCTTCGTCTCGTTTCGCTCTCTTTGACCCCACTTCGTCTCGTTTCGCTCTCTTTGACCCTCCTTCGTCTCGTTTTGCACTCTTTCACCGTCCTTCGTCTCGCTTCGCTCTCTTTGACCCTCCTTCATCTCGTTTCGCTCTCTTTGACCCTCCTTCGTCTCGTTTAGCTCTCTTTCATCCTCCTTCGTCTCGTGTCGCTCTGTTTCACACTCCTCCGTCTCGTTTTGCTCTCTTTCACCCTCCTTTGTCTCGTTTCGCCCTCTTTCACCCTCCTTTGTCTTGTTTCGCTCTCTTTCATGCACCTTCATCTCGTTTCGCTCTCTTTTACCCTCCTTCATCTCCTTTCGCTCTCTTTCACGCTCCTTCATCTCGTTTCGCTCTCTTTCATTCTCCTTCGTCTCGTTTCGCTCTCTTTGACAATCCTTCATCTCGTTTCGCTCTCTTTGACACTCCTTCGTCTCGTTATGCTCTATTTCACCCTCCTTCGTCTAGTTTCGCCCTCTTTGACCCTCCTTCGTCTCGTTTCGCTCACTTTCACCCTCCTTCGTCTCTGTTCGCTCTATTTCACCCTCCTTCGTCTCGTTTTGCTCTCTTTGACCCTCCTTCGTCTCGTTTCGCTCACTTTCACCCTCCTTCGTCTCTGTTCGCTCTATTTCACCCTCCTTCGTCTCGTTTCGCTCACTTTCACCCTCCTTGGTCTCGCTTCGCCCTCTTTCACACTCCTTCGTCTCGTTTCACTCTCTTTGACCCTCCTTCATCTCATTTCGCTCTCTTTGACCCTCCTTCATCTCGTTTCGCTCTCTTTCACCCTCCTTCGTCTCGTTTCGCCCTCATTCACCCTCCTTCGCCTCGTTTCGCTCACTTTCACCCTCCTTTGTCTCGCTTCGCCCTCTTTCACCCTCCTTCGTCTCGTTTCGCTCTCTTTGACCCTCCTTCGTCTCGTTTCGCTCTCTTTCACCCTCCTTCATCTCGTTTCGCTCTCTTCCACCCTCCTTCGTCTCGTTTCGCCCTCTTTCACCCTCCTTTGTCTTGTTTCGCTCTCTTTCACCCACCTTCATCTCGTTTCGCTCTCTTTCACCCTCCTTCGCCCTGCTTCAGTGTCTTTCATCCTCCTTCGTATCGTTCCGCTCTCTTTCACCCTCCTTCGATTCCTTTCGCTCTCTTTCACCCTCCTTCGCCTCGTTTCACTCTCTTTCACCCTCCTTCATCTTGTTTCGGTCTCTTTAACCCTCCTTCGTCTCCTTTCGGTCTCTTTCACCCTCCTTCGTCTCGTTCCGCTATCTTTCACCCTCCTTCGACTCATTTTGCTCTCTTTCACCCTCCTTCGTCTTGTTTCGCTCCCTTTGACCGAACTTCGTCTTGTTTCGCTCTCTTTGACCCTCCTTCGTCTCGTTACGCTCTCTTCCACCCTCCTTCGTCTTGTTTCGCCCTCTTTGACCCTCCTTCGTCTCGTTTCGCTCTCTTTCACTCTCCTTCATCTCGTTTCGCACTCTTTCACCCTCCTTCGTCTCGTTTCGCCGTCATTCACAATACTTCTTCTCGTTTCGCTCTCTTTCACCCTCCTTCATCTCGTTTCGCTCTCTTTCACCCTCCTTCTTCTCGCTCTCTTTCACCCTCCATCGTCTCGTTTCACTCTCTTTCACCGTCCTTCGTCTCGTTTCGCTCTCTTTGACTCCACTTCGTCTCGTTTCGCTCTCTTTGACCCTCCTTCGTCTCGTTACGCTCTCTTTCACACTCCTTCGTCTCGTTTCACCCTCTTTGACCCTACTTCGTCTCGTTTCCCTCTTTTTCACCCTCCTTCATCTCCGTTCGCTCTCTTTCACCCTCCTTCATCTTGTTTCGCTCTCATTCACGTTCCTTTGTCTCGTTTCACTCTATTTCACCCTCCTTCGTCTCGTTTCGCTCTCTTCCACTCTCCTTCATCACGGTTCGCCCTCTTTCATCCTCCTTCATCTCGTTTCGCTCTCTTTGACCCCACTTCGTCTCGTTTCGCTCTCTTTGACCCTCCTTCATCTCGTTATGCTCTCTTTCACCCTCCTTCACCTCGTTTCACCCTCTTTGACCCTCCTTCGACTCGTTTCGCTCTCTTTCACCGTCCTTCGTCTCGTTTTGCTCTCTTTGACCCTCCTTCGTCTCGTTTCGCTCTCTTTGAACCTCCTTCATCTCATTTCGCTCTCTTTCACCCTCATTCGTCTCCTTTCGCTCTCTTTCACCCTCCTTCATCTCGATCTGCTCTCTTTCACCCTCCTTTGTCTCGCTTCGCCCTCTTTCACCCTCCTTCGTCTCGTTTCGCTCTCTTTGACCCTCCTTCATCTCGTTTCGATCTCTTTGACCCTCCTTCGTCTCGTTTAGCTCTCTTTCATCCTCCTTCGTCTCGTTTCGTTGTTTCACACTCCTCCGTCTCGTTTTGCTCTCTTTCACCCTCCTTCGTCTCGTTTTGCTCTCTTTCACCCTCCTTCGTCTTGTTTCGCTCTGTTCCACCCGCCTTCGTCTCATTTCACCCTCTTTCACCCTCCTTCATCTCGTTGCGCTCTCTTTCACCCTCCTTCGCCTCGTTCCGCTCTCTTTCACCCTCCTTCGACTCCTTTTGCTCTCTTTCACCCTCCTTCGCCTCGTTTCGCTCTCTTTCACCCTCCTTCGTCTCGTTTCGCTCTCTTTGACCCTCCTTCGTCTCGTTTCGTTCTCTTTGACCCTCCTTCTTCTCGTTTCGCTCTCTTTCACCCTCCTTCATCTCGCTTCGCCCTCTTTCACCCTCCTTCATCTCGCTTCGCCCTTTCTCACCCTCCTTCATCTCGTTTCGCTCTCTTTGACCCTCCTTCGTCTCGTTTAGCTATCTTTCATCCTCCTTCGTCTCGTTTCGCTCTGTTTCACACTCCTTCGTCTCGTTTAGCTCTCTTTCACCTTCCTTCGTCTCGATTCTCTCTCTTTCACCCTCTTTGGTCTCGTTTCGCTCTCTTTCACCTTCCTTCGTCTCGTTTCACTCGCTTTCACCCTCCTTCGTCTCGTTTCGCTCTCTTCCACCCTCCTTCATCTCGTTCCGCTCTCTTTCACCCTCCCTCGTCTCGCTTCGCCCTTTTTCACCCTTCTTCGTTTTGTTTCACTCTCTTTGACCCTCTTTCATCTCGTTTCGCTTTCTTTGACACTCCTTCGTCTCGTTTCGCTCTCTTTCACCCTCCTTCGTCTCGTTTCGTCGTCATTCACAATCCTTCTTCTCGTTTCCCTCTCTTTCACCCTCCTTCGTCTCCTTTCGCTCCCTTTCACCCTCCTTCATCTCGTTTCGGTCTCTTTCACCCTCCTTCATCTCATTCCGCTCTCTTTCACCCTCCTTCGTCTCGTTTCACCCTCTTTGACCCTCCTTCGTCTCGTTTCGCTCTCTTTCACCCTCCTTCATATCGTTTTGCTCTCTTTCCCCTTCTTTCATCTCGTTTCGCTCTCTTTGACCCTCCTTCGTCTCATTTCGCTCTCTTTCCCCCTCCTTCGTCTCCATTCGCTCTCTTTCACCCTCCTTCATCTCGATCTGCTCTCTTTCACCCTCCTTTGTCTCGCTTCGCCCTCTTTCACCCTCCTTCGTCTCGTTTCATTCTCTTTCACCCTCCTTCATCTCGATTCGGTCTCTTTAACCCTCCTTTGACTCCTTTCGCTCTCTTTAACGCTCCTTCATCTCGTTTCGCTCTCTTTCACCCTCCTTCCTCTCGTTTCGCTCTCTTTTACCCTCCATCGTCTCGTTTCGCTCTCTATCACCCTCCTTCGTCTTGTTTCGCCCTCTTTGACCCTCCTTCGTCTCGTTTCGCTCACTTTCACCCTCCTTCGTCTCTGTTCGCTCTATTTCACCCTCCTTCGTCTTGTTTCGCTCTCTTTGACCCCCCTTCATCTCGTTTCGCTCTCTTTCACCCTCCTTCGTCTCGTTTCGCCCTCTTTCACCCTCCTTCGTCTCGTTTCGCTCACTTTCACCCTCCTTCATCTCGCTTCACCCTCTTTCACCCTCGTTCGTCTCGTTTCGCTCTCTTTGACCCCACTTCGTCTCGTTTCGCTCTCTTTGACCCTCCTTCGTCTCGTTTTGCACTCTTTCACCGTCCTTCGTCTCGCTTCGCTCTCTTTGACCCTCCTTCATCTCGTTTCGCTCTCTTTGACCCTCCTTCGTCTCGTTTAGCTCTCTTTCATCCTCCTTCGTCTCGTGTCGCTCTGTTTCACACTCCTCCGTCTCGTTTTGCTCTCTTTCACCCTCCTTTGTCTCGTTTCGCCCTCTTTCACCCTCCTTTGTCTTGTTTCGCTCTCTTTCATGCACCTTAAACTCGTTTCGCTCTCTTTTACCCTCCTTCATCTCCTTTCGCTCTCTTTCACGCTCCTTCATCTCGTTTCGCTCTCTTTCATTCTCCTTCGTCTCGTTTCGCTCTCTTTGACAATCCTTCATCTCGTTTCGCTCTCTTTGAAACTCCTTCGTCTCGTTATGCTCTATTTCACCCTCCTTCATCTAGTTTCGCCCTCTTTGACCCTCCTTCGTCTCGTTTCGCTCACTTTCACCCTCCTTCGTCTCTGTTCGCTCTATTTCACCCTCCTTCGTCTCGTTTTGCTCTCTTTGACCCTCCTTCGTCTCGTTTCGCTCACTTTCACCCTCCTTCGTCTCTGTTCGCTCTATTTCACCCTCCTTCGTCTCGTTTCGCTCACTTTCACCCTCCTTCATCTCGCTTCGCCCTCTTTCACACTCCTTCGTCTCGTTTCACTCTCTTTGACCCTCCTTCATCTCATTTCGCTCTCTTTGACCCTCCTTCATCTCGTTTCGCTCTCTTTCACCCTCCTTCGTCTCGTTTCGCCCTCATTCACCCTCCTTCGCCTCGTTTCGCTCACTTTCACCCTCCTTTGTCTCGCTTCGCCCTCTTTCACCCTCCTTCGTCTCGTTTCGCTCTCTTTGACCCTCCTTCGTCTCGTTTCGCTCTCTTTCACCCTCCTTCATCTCGTTTCGCTCTCTTCCACCCTCCTTCGTCTCGTTTCGCCCTCTTTCACCCTCCTTTGTCTTGTTTCGCTCTCTTTCACCCACCTTCATCTCGTTTCGCTCTCTTTCACCCTCCTTCGCCCTGCTTCAGTGTCTTTCATCCTCCTTCGTATCGTTCCGCTCTCTTTCACCCTCCTTCGATTCCTTTCGCTCTCTTTCACCCTCCTTCGCCTCGTTTCGCTCTCTTTCACCCTCCTTCATCTTGTTTCGGTCTCTTTAACCCTCCTTCGTCTCCTTTCGGTCTCTTTCACCCTCCTTCGTCTCGTTCCGCTATCTTTCACCCTCCTTCGACTCATTTTGCTCTCTTTCACCCTCCTTCGTCTTGTTTCGCTCCCTTTGACCGAACTTCGTCTTGTTTCGCTCTCTTTGACCCTCCTTCGTGTCGTTACGCTCTCTTCCACCCTCCTTCGTCTTGTTTCGCCCTCTTTGACCCTCCTTCGTCTCGTTTCGCACTCTTTCACCCTCCTTCGTCTCGTTTCGCCGTCATTCACAATACTTCTTCTCGTTTCGCTCTCTTTCACCCTCCTTCATCTCGTTTCGCTCTCTTTCACCCTCCTTCTTCTCGCTCTCTTTCACCCTCCATCGTCTCGTTTCACTCTCTTTCACCGTCCTACGTCTCGTTTCGCTCTCTTTGACTCCACTTCGTCTCGTTTCGCTCTCTTTGACCCTCCTTCGTCTCGTTACGCTCTCTTTCACACTCCTTCGTCTCGTTTCGCCCTCTTTGACCCTACTTCGTCTCGTTTCCCTCTTTTTCACCCTCCTTCATCTCCGTTCGCTCTCTTTCACCCTCCTTCATCTTGTTTCGCTCTCATTCACGTTCCTTTGTCTCGTTTCACTCTCTTTCACCCTCCTTCGTCTCGTTTCGCTCTCTTCCACTCTCCTTCATCACGGTTCGCCCTCTTTCATCCTCCTTCCTCTCGTTTCGCTCTCTTTTACCCTCCATCGTCTCGTTTCGCTCTCTATCACCCTCCTTCGTCTTGTTTCGCCCTCTTTGACCCTCCTTCGTCTCGTTTCGCTCACTTTCACCCTCCTTCGTCTCTGTTCACTCTATTTCACCCTCCTTCGTCTTGTTTCGCTCTCTTTGACCCCCCTTCATCTCGTTTCGCTCTCTTTCACCCTCCTTCGTCTCGTTTCGCCCTCTTTCACCCTCCTTCGTCTCGTTTCGCTCACTTTCACCCTCCTTCATCTCGCTTCACCCTCTTTCACCCTCGTTCGTCTCGTTTCGCTCTCTTTGACCCCACTTCGTCTCGTTTCGCTCTCTTTGACCCTCCTTCGTCTCGTTTTGCACTCTTTCACCGTCCTTCGTCTCGCTTCGCTCTCTTTGACCCTCCTTCATCTCGTTTCGCTCTCTTTGACCCTCCTTCGTCTCGTTTAGCTCTCTTTCATCCTCCTTCGTCTCGTGTCGCTCTGTTTCACACTCCTCCGTCTCGTTTTGCTCTCTTTCACCCTCCTTTGTCTCGTTTCGCCCTCTTTCACCCTCCTTTGTCTTGTTTCGCTCTCTTTCATGCACCTTAAACTCGTTTCGCTCTCTTTTACCCTCCTTCATCTCCTTTCGCTCTCTTTCACGCTCCTTCATCTCGTTTCGCTCTCTTTCATTCTCCTTCGTCTCGTTTCGCTCTCTTTGACAATCCTTCATCTCGTTTCGCTCTCTTTGAAACTCCTTCGTCTCGTTATGCTCTATTTCACCCTCCTTCATCTAGTTTCGCCCTCTTTGACCCTCCTTCGTCTCGTTTCGCTCACTTTCACCCTCCTTCGTCTCTGTTCGCTCTATTTCACCCTCCTTCGTCTCGTTTTGCTCTCTTTGACCCTCCTTCGTCTCGTTTCGCTCACTTTCACCCTCCTTCGTCTCTGTTCGCTCTATTTCACCCTCCTTCGTCTCGTTTCGCTCACTTTCACCCTCCTTCATCTCGCTTCGCCCTCTTTCACACTCCTTCGTCTCGTTTCACTCTCTTTGACCCTCCTTCATCTCATTTCGCTCTCTTTGACCCTCCTTCATCTCGTTTCGCTCTCTTTCACCCTCCTTCGTCTCGTTTCGCCCTCATTCACCCTCCTTCGCCTCGTTTCGCTCACTTTCACCCTCCTTTGTCTCGCTTCGCCCTCTTTCACCCTCCTTCGTCTCGTTTCGCTCTCTTTGACCCTCCTTCGTCTCGTTTCGCTCTCTTTCACCCTCCTTCATCTCGTTTCGCTCTCTTCCACCCTCCTTCGTCTCGTTTCGCCCTCTTTCACCCTCCTTTGTCTTGTTTCGCTCTCTTTCACCCACCTTCATCTCGTTTCGCTCTCTTTCACCCTCCTTCGCCCTGCTTCAGTGTCTTTCATCCTCCTTCGTATCGTTCCGCTCTCTTTCACCCTCCTTCGATTCCTTTCGCTCTCTTTCACCCTCCTTCGCCTCGTTTCGCTCTCTTTCACCCTCCTTCATCTTGTTTCGGTCTCTTTAACCCTCCTTCGTCTCCTTTCGGTCTCTTTCACCCTCCTTCGTCTCGTTCCGCTATCTTTCACCCTCCTTCGACTCATTTTGCTCTCTTTCACCCTCCTTCGTCTTGTTTCGCTCCCTTTGACCGAACTTCGTCTTGTTTCGCTCTCTTTGACCCTCCTTCGTCTCGTTACGCTCTCTTCCACCCTCCTTCGTCTTGTTTCGCCCTCTTTGACCCTCCTTCGTCTCGTTTCGCACTCTTTCACCCTCCTTCTTCTCGTTTCGCCGTCATTCACAATACTTCTTCTCGTTTCGCTCTCTTTCACCCTCCTTCATCTCGTTTCGCTCTCTTTCACCCTCCTTCTTCTCGCTCTCTTTCACCCTCCATCGTCTCGTTTCACTCTCTTTCACCGTCCTACGTCTCGTTTCGCTCTCTTTGACTCCACTTCGTCTCGTTTCGCTCTCTTTGACCCTCCTTCGTCTCGTTACGCTCTCTTTCACACTCCTTCGTCTCGTTTCGCCCTCTTTGACCCTACTTCGTCTCGTTTCCCTCTTTTTCACCCTCCTTCATCTCCGTTCGCTCTCTTTCACCCTCCTTCATCTTGTTTCGCTCACTTTCACCCTCCTTCGTCTCGTTTCGCCCTCATTCACCCTCCTTCGCCTCGTTTCGCTCACTTTCACCCTCCTTTGTCTCGCTTCGCCCTCTTTCACCCTCCTTCGTCTCGTTTCGCTCTCTTTGACCCTCCTTCGTCTCGTTTCGCTCTCTTTCACCCTCCTTCATCTCGTTTCGCTCTCTTCCACCCTCCTTCGTCTCGTTTCGCCCTCTTTCACCCTCCTTTGTCTTGTTTCGCTCTCTTTCACCCACCTTCATCTCGTTTCGCTCTCTTTCACCCTCCTTCGCCCTGCTTCAGTGTCTTTCATCCTCCTTCGTATCGTTCCGCTCTCTTTCACCCTCCTTCGATTCCTTTCGCTCTCTTTCACCCTCCTTCGCCTCGTTTCGCTCTCTTTCACCCTCCTTCATCTTGTTTCGGTCTCTTTAACCCTCCTTCGTCTCCTTTCGGTCTCTTTCACCCTCCTTCGTCTCGTTCCGCTATCTTTCACCCTCCTTCGACTCATTTTGCTCTCTTTCACCCTCCTTCGTCTTGTTTCGCTCCCTTTGACCGAACTTCGTCTTGTTTCGCTCTCTTTGACCCTCCTTCGTCTCGTTACGCTCTCTTCCACCCTCCTTCGTCTTGTTTCGCCCTCTTTGACCCTCCTTCGTCTCGTTTCGCACTCTTTCACCCTCCTTCTTCTCGTTTCGCCGTCATTCACAATACTTCTTCTCGTTTCGCTCTCTTTCACCCTCCTTCATCTCGTTTCGCTCTCTTTCACCCTCCTTCTTCTCGCTCTCTTTCACCCTCCATCGTCTCGTTTCACTCTCTTTCACCGTCCTACGTCTCGTTTCGCTCTCTTTGACTCCACTTCGTCTCGTTTCGCTCTCTTTGACCCTCCTTCGTCTCGTTACGCTCTCTTTCACACTCCTTCGTCTCGTTTCGCCCTCTTTGACCCTACTTCGTCTCGTTTCCCTCTTTTTCACCCTCCTTCATCTCCGTTCGCTCTCTTTCACCCTCCTTCATCTTGTTTCGCTCTCATTCACGTTCCTTTGTCTCGTTTCACTCTCTTTCACCCTCCTTCGTCTCGTTTCGCTCTCTTCCACTCTCCTTCATCACGGTTCGCCCTCTTTCATCCTCCTTCATCTCGTTTCGCTCTCTTTGACCCCACTTCGTCTCGTTTCGCTCTCTTTGACCCTCCTTCATCTCGTTACGCTCTCTTTCACCCTCCTTCACCTCGTTTCACCCTCTTTGACCCTCCTTCGACTCGTTTCGCTCTCTTTCACCGTCCTTCGTCTCGTTTTGCTCTCTTTGACCCTCCTTCGTCTCGTTTCGCTCTCTTTGAACCTCCTTCATCTCATTTCGCTCTCTTTCACCCTCCTTCGTCTCCTTTCGCTCTCTTTCACCCTCCTTCATCTCGATCTGCTCTCTTTCACCCTCCTTTGTCTCGCTTCGCCCTCTTTCACCCTCCTTCGTCTCGTTTCGCTCTCTTTGACCCTCCTTCATCTCGTTTCGATCTCTTTGACCCTCCTTCGTCTCGTTTAGCTCTCTTTCATCCTCCTTCGTCTCGTTTCGCTGTTTCACACTCCTCCGTCTCGTTTTGCTCTCTTTCACCCTCCTTCGTCTCGTTTTGCTCTCTTTCACCCTCCTTCGTCTTGTTTCGCTCTGTTCCACCCGCCTTCGTCTCATTTCACCCTCTTTCACCCTCCTTCATCTCGTTTCGCTCTCTTTCACCCTCCTTCGCCTCCTTCCGCTCTCTTTCACCCTCCTTCGACTCCTTTTGCTCTCTTTCACCCTCCTTCGTCTCGTTTCGCTCTCTTTGACCCTCCTTCGTCTCGTTTCGTTCTCTTTGACCCTCCTTCATCTCGTTTCGCTCTCTTTCACCCTCCTTCATCTCGTTTCGCCCTCTTTCACCCTCCTTCATCTCGCTTCGCCCTTTCTCACCCTCCTTCATCTCGTTTCGCTCTCTTTGACCCTCCTTCGTCTCGTTTAGCTATCTTTCATCCTCCTTCGTCTCGTTTCGCTCTGTTTCACACTGCTTCGTCTCGTTTAGCTCTCTTTCACCTTCCTTCGTCTCGATTCTCTCTCTTTCACCCTCTTTGGCCTCGTTTCGCTCTCTTTCACCTTCCTTCGTCTCGTTTCACTCGCTTTCACCCTCCTTCGTCTCGTTTCGCTCTCTTCCACCCTCCTTCATCTCGTTCCGCTCTCTTTCACCCTCCTTCGTCTCGCTTCGCCCTTTTTCACCCTTCTTCGTTTTGTTTCACTCTCTTTGGCCCTCTTTCATCTCGTTTCACTTTCTTTGACACTCCTTCGTCTCGTTTCGCTCTCTTTCACCCTCCTTCGTCTCGTTTCGCCGTCATTCACAATCCTTCTTCTCGTTTCCCTCTCTTTCACCCTCCTTCGTCTCCTTTCGCTCCCTTTCACCCTCCTTCATCTCGTTTCGGTCTCTTTCACCCTCCTTCATCTCATTCCGCTCTCTTTCACCCTCCTTCGCCTCGTTTCGCCCTGTTTCACCCTCCTTCGTCTCGTTTCACTCTCTTTGACCCTCTTTCGTCTCGTTTCGCTCTCTTTGACCCCACTTCGTCTCGTTTCGCTCTCTTTGACCCTCCTTCGTCTCGTTACGCTCTCTTTCACCCTCCTTCGTCTCGTTTCACCCTCTTTGACCCTTCTTTGTCTCGTTTCGCTCTCTTTCACCCTCCTTCGTATCGTTTTGCTCTCTTTCACCTTCTTTCATCTCGTTTCGCTCTCTTTGACCCTCCTTCGTCTCATTTCGCTCTCTTTCCCCCTCCTTCGTCTCCATTCGCTCTCTTTCACCCTCCTTCATCTCGATCTGCTCTCTTTCACCCTCCTTTGTCTCGCTTCGCCCTCTTTCACCCTCCTTCGTCTCGTTTCGCTCTCTTTGACCCTCCTTCATCTCGTTTTCCTCTCTTTGACCCTCCTTCGTCCCGTTTAGCTCTCTTTCATCCTCCTTCGTCTCCTTTCGCTCTGTTTCACTCTCCTCCGTCTCGTTGTGCTCTCTTTCACCCTCCTTTGTCTCGTTTCGCTCTTTTCACCCTCCTTCGTTTTTGTTTTGCTCTGTTCCACCCGCCTTCGTCTCCTTTCACCCTCTTTCACCCTCCTTCATCTCGTTTCGCTCTCTTTCACCCTCCTTCATCTCGTTTTGCTCTCTTTCACCCTCCTTCATCTCGTTTCGCTCTCTTTCACCCTCCTTCGTCTCGTTTCGCCCTCTTTCACCCTCCTTCGCCTCGTTTCACTCACTTTCACCCTCCTTCGTCTCGCTTCGCCCTCTTTCACCCTCCTTCGTCTCGTATCGCTCTCTTTGACCCTCCTTCGTCTCGTTTCGCTCTCTTTCTCCCTCCTTCATCTTGTTTCACTCTGTTCCACCCGCCTTCGTCTCGTTTCGCCCTCTTTCACCGTCCTTCGTCTCGTTTCGCTCTCTTTCACCCTCCTTCGTCTCGTTTCGCTATCTTTCATCCTCCTTCATCTCGTTTCGCTCCCTTTCACCCTCCTTTGTCTCGTTTCGCTCTCTTTCATCTTTCTTCGTCTCGTTTTTCCCTCTTTCACCCTCCTTCATCTCGTTTCGCCCTCTTTCACCCTCCTTTGTCTTGATTCGCTCTCTTTCATGCACCTTCATCTCGTTTCGCTATCTTTCACCCTCCTTCGTCTCGTTTCGGTCTCTTCAACCCACCTTCATCTCGTTTCGAACTCTTTCACCGTCCATCGTCTCGTTCCGCTCTCTTTCACCCTCCTTTGTCTTGATTCGCTCTCTTTCATGCACTTTCATCTCGTTTCGCTCTCTTTCACCCTCCTTCGTCTCGTTTCGGTCTCTTCAACCCACCTTCGTCTCGTTTCGAACTCTTTCACCGTCCATCGTCTCGTTCCGCTCTCTTTCACCCTCCTTCGACTCCTTTCGCTCTCTTTCACCCTCCTTCATCTCGTTTCGCTTTCTTTCACCCTCCTTCATCTCGTTTCATTCTCTTTCACCCTCCTTCATCTCGATTCGGTCTCTTAAACCCTCCTTTGACTCCTTTCGCTCTCTTTAACGCTCCTTCATCTCGTTTCGCTCTCTTTCACCCTCCTTCCTCTCGTTTCGCTCTCTTTTACACTCCATCGTCTCGTTTCGCTCTCTTTCATCCTCCTTCGTCTCGTTTCGCTCTCTTTGGCCCTCCTTCATCTCGTTTCGCTCTCTTTGACCCTCCTTCGTCTCGTTATGCTCTCTTTCACCCTCCTTCATCTCGTTTCGCCCTCTTTGACCCTCCTTCGTCTCGTTTCGTTCACTTTCACCCTCATTCGTCCCTGTTCGCTCTATATCATCCTCCTTCGTCTCGTTTCGCTCCCTTTCACCCTCCTACGTCTCGTTTCGCCGTCATTCACAATCCTTCGTCTCGTTTCCCTCTCTTTCACCCTCCTTCGTCTCCTTTCGATCTCTTTCACCCTCCTTCATCTCGTTTCGGTCTCTTTCACCCTTCTTCATCTCGTTCCGCTCTCTTTCACCCTCCTTCGTCTGGTTTCGCCCTGTTTCACCCTCCTTCGTCTCGTTTCGCTCTCTTTGACCTTCCTTCGTCTCGTTTCGCTCTCTTTGACCCTCCTTCATCTCGTTTCGCTCTCTTTCACCCTCCTTCGTCTCGTTTCGCCCTCTTTCACCCTCCTTCGTCTCGTTTCGCTCACTTTCACCCTCCTTCATCTCGCTTCGCCCTCTTTCACCCTCGTTCGTCTCGTTTCGCTCTCTTTGAACATCCTTCATCTCGTTTCGCTCTCTTTGACCCTCCTTCGTCTCGTTTCGCTCTCTTTGACCCTCCTTCATCTCGTTTCACTCTGTTCCACCCGCCTTCGTCTCGTTTCGCCCTCTTTCACCGTCCTTCGTCTCGTTTCGCTCTCTTTCACCCTCCTTCGTCTCGTTTCGCTCTCTTTCACCCTCCTTCATCTCGTTTCGCCCTCTTTCACCCTCCTTTGTCTTGATTCGCTCTCTTTCATGCACCTTCATCTCGTTTCGCTATCTTTCACCCTCCATCGCCTCGTTTCGGTCTCTTTCATCCACCTACGTCTCGTTCCGCTCTCTTTCACCCTCCTTCGACTCCTTTCGCTCTCTTTCACCCTCCTTCGTCTCGTTTTGCTCTCTTTCACCGTCCTTCGTCTCGTTTCGCTCTCTTTGACCCCACTTCGTCTCGTTTCGCTCTCTTTGACCCTCCTTCGTCTCGTTACGCTCTCTTTCACCCTCCTTCGTCTCGTTTCGCCCTCTTTGACCCTCCTTCGTCTCGTTTCGCTCTTTTTCACCCTCCTTCGTCTCCGATCGCTCTCTTTCACCCTCCTTCATCTCGTTTCGCTCTCATTCACGTTCCTTTGTCTCGTTTCACTGTCTTTCACCCTCCTTCGTCTCGTTTCGCTCTCTTTGACCCCACTTCGTCTCGTTTCGCTCTCTTTGACCCTCCTTCGTCTCGTTTTGCACTCTTTCACCGTCCTTCGTCTCGCTTCGCTCTCTTTGACCCTCCTTCATCTCGTTTCGCTCTCTTTGACCCTCCTTCGTCTCGTTTAGCTCTCTTTCATCCTCCTTCGTCTCGTGTCGCTCTGTTTCACACTCCTCCGTCTCGTTTTGCTCTCTTTCACCCTCCTTTGTCTCGTTTCGCCCTCTTTCACCCTCCTTTGTCTTGTTTCGCTCTCTTTCATGCACCTTCATCTCGTTTCGCTCTCTTTTACCCTCCTTCATCTTTCGCTCTCTTTCACGCTCCTTCATCTCGTTTCGCTCTCTTTCATTCTCCTTCGTCTCGTTTCGCTCTCTTTGACCCTCCTTCATCTCGTTTCGCTCTCTTTGACACTCCTTCGTCTCGTTATGCTCTATTTCACCCTACTTCATCTAGTTTCGCCCTCTTTGACCCTCCTTCGTCTCGTTTCGCTCACTTTCACCCTCCTTCGTCTCTGTTCGCTCTATTTCACCCTCCTTCGTCTCGTTTTGCTCTCTTTGACCCTCCTTCGTCTCGTTTCGCTCACTTTCACCCTCCTTCGTCTCTGTTCGCTCTATTTCACCCCCCTTCGTCTCGTTTCGCTGACTTTCACCCTCCTTCGTCTCGTTTCACTCTCTTTGACCCTCCTTCATCTCATTTCGCTCTCTTTGACCCTCCTTCATCTCGTTTCGCTCTCTTTCTCCCTCCTTCGTCTCGTTTCGCCCTCATTCACCCTCCTTCGCCTCGTTTCACTCACTTTCACCCTCCTTCGTCTCGCTTCGCCCTCTTTCACCCTCCTTCGTCTCGTTTCGCTCTCTTTGACCCTCCTTCGTCTCGTTTCGCTCTCTTTGACCCTCCTTCGTCTCGTTTCGCTCCCTTTCACCCTCCTTTGTCTCGTTTCGCTCTCTTTCATCTTTCTTCGTCTCGTTTCGCCCTCTTTCACCCTCCTTTGTCTTGATTCGCTCTCTTTCATGCACCTTCATGTCGTTTCGCTATCTTTCACCCTCCTTCATCTCGTTTCGGTCTCTTCAACCCACCTTCATCTCGTTTCGAACTCTTTCACCGTCCATCGTCTCGTTCCGCTCTCTTTCACCCTCCTTTGTCTTGATTCGCTCTCTTTCATGCACCTTCATCTCGTTTCGCTCTCTTTCACCCTCCTTCGTCTCGTTTCGGTCTCTTCAACCCACCTTCGTCTCGTTTCGAACTCTTTCACCGTCCATCGTCTTGTTCCGCTCTCTTTCACCCTCCTTCGACTCCTTTCACTCTCTTTCACCCTCCTTCATCTCGTTTCGCTCTCTTTCACCCTCCTTCATCTCGTGTCATTCTCTTTCACCCTCCTTCATCTCGATTCGGTCTCTTTAACCCTCCTTTGACTCCTTTCGCTCTCTTTAACGCTCCTTCATCTCGTTTCGCTCTCTTTCACCCTTGTTCCTCTCGTTTCACTCTCTTTTACCCTCCATCGTCTCGTTTCGCTCTCTTTCATCCTCCATCGTCTCGTTTCGCTCTCTTTGGCCCTCCTTCATCTCGTTTCGCTCTCTTTGACCCTCCTTCGTCTCGTTATGCTCTCTTTCACCCTCCTTCGTCTCTGTTCGCTCTATATCATCCTCCTTCGTCTCGTTTCGCTCCCTTTCACCCTCCTACGTCTCGTTTCGCCGTCATTCACAATCCTTCGTCTCGTTTCCCTCTCTTTCACCCTCCTTCGTCTCCTTTCGCTCTCTTTCACCCTCCTTCATCTCGTTTCGGTCTCTTTCACCCTGCTTCATCTCGTTCCGCTCTCTTTCACCCTCCTTCGTCTGGTTTCGCCCTGTTTCACCCTCCTTCGTCTCGTTTCGCTCTCTTTGACCTTCCTTCGTCTCGTTTCGCTCTCTTTGACCCTCCTTCATCTCGTTTCGCTCTCTTTCACCCTCCTTCGTCTCGTTTCGCCCTCTTTCACCCTCCTTCGTCTCGTTTCGCTCACTTTCACCCTCCTTCATCTCGCTTCACCCTCTTTCACCCTCGTTCGTCTCGTTTCGCTCTCTTTGACCATCCTTCTTCTCGTTTCGCTCTCTTTGACCCTCCTTCGTCTCGTTTCGCTCTCTTTGACCCTCCTTCATCTCGTTTCGCTCTCTTTGACCCTCCTTCGCCTCGTTTCGCCCTCTTTCACCCTCCTTCGCCTCGTTTCGCTCACTTTCACCCTCCTTCGTCTCGCTTCGCCCTCTTTCACCCTCCTTCATCTCGTATCGCTCTCTTTGACCCTCCTTCGTCTCGTTTCGCTCTCTTTCTCCCTCCTTCATCTTGTTTCACTCTGTTCCACCCGCCTTCGTCTCGTTTCGCCCTCTTTCACCGTCCTTCGTCTCGTTTCGCTCTCTTTCACCCTCCTTCGTCTCATTTCGCTCTCTTTCACCCTCCTTCATCTCGTTTCGCTCCCTTTCACCCTCCTTTGTCTCGTTTCGCTCTCTTTCATCTTTCTTCGTCTCGTTTTTCTCTCTTTCACCCTCCTTCATCTCGTTTCGCCCTCTTTCACCCTCCTTTGTCTTGATTCGCTCTCTTTCATGCACCTTCATCTCGTTTCGCTATCTTTCACCCTCCATCGCCTCGTTTCGGTCTCTTTCATCCACCTACGTCTCGTTCCGCTCTCTTTCACCCTCCTTCGACTCATTTCGCTCTCTTTCACCCTCCTTCGTCTCGTTTTGCTCTCTTTCACTGTCCTTCGTCTCGTTTCGCTCTCTTTGACCCCACTTCGTCTCGTTTCGCTCTCTTTGACCCTCCTTCGTCTCGTTACGCTCTCTTTCACCCTCCTTCGTCTCGTTTCGCCCTCTTTGACCCTCCTTCGTCTCGTTTCGCTCTTTTTCACCCTCCTTCGTCTCCGATCGCTCTCTTTCACCCTCCTTCATCTCGTTTCGCTCTCATTCACGTTCCTTTGTCTCGTTTCACTGTCTTTCACCCTCCTTCGTCTCGTTTCGCTCTCTTCCACTCTCCTTCATCATGGTTCGCCCTCTTTCACCCTCCTTCGTCTCGTTTAGCTCTCTTTCATCCTCCTTCGTCTCGTGTCGCTCTGTTTCACACTCCTCCGTCTCGTTTTGCTCTCTTTCACCCTCCTTTGTCTCGTTTCGCCCTCTTTCACCCTCCTTTGTCTTGTTTCGCTCTCTTTCATGCACCTTCATCTCGTTTCGCTCTCTTTTACCCTCCTTCATCTCCATTCGCTCTCTTTCACGCTCCTTCATCTCGTTTCTCTCTCTTTCATTCTCCTTCGTCTCGTTTCGCTCTCTTTGACCCTCCTTCATCTCGTTTCGCTCTCTTTGACACTCCTTCGTCTCGTTATGCTCTATTTCACCCTACTTCGTCTAGTTTCGCCCTCTTTGACCCTCCTTCGTCTCGTTTCGCTCACTTTCACCCTCCTTCGTCTCTGTTCGCTCTATTTCACCCTCCTTCGTCTCGTTTTGCTCTCTTTGACCCTCCTTCGTCTCGTTTCGCTCACTTTCACCCTCCCTCGTCTCTGTTCGCTCTATTTCACCCTCCTTCGTCTCGTTTCGCTGACTTTCACCCTCCTTCGTCTCGTTTCACTCTCTTTGACCCTCCTTCATCTCATTTCGCTCTCTTTGACCCTCCTTCATCTCGTTTCGCTCTCTTTCACCCTCCTTCGTCTCGTTTCGGTCTCTTCAACCCACCTTCGTCTCGTTTTGCACTCTTTCACCGTCCTTCGTCTCGCTTCGCTCTCTTTGACCCTCCTTCATCTCGTTTCGCTCTCTTTGACCCTCCTTCGTCTCGTTTAGCTCTCTTTCATCCTCCTTCGTCTCGTGTCGCTCTGTTTCACACTCCTCCGTCTCGTTTTGCTCTCTTTCACCCTCCTTTGTCTCGTTTCGCCCTCTTTCACCCTCCTTTGTCTTGTTTCGCTCTCTTTCATGCACCTTCATCTCGTTTCGCTCTCTTTTACCCTCCTTCATCTTTCGCTCTCTTTCACGCTCCTTCATCTCGTTTCGCTCTCTTTCATTCTCCTTCGTCTCGTTTCGCTCTCTTTGACCCTCCTTCATCTCGTTTCGCTCTCTTTGACACTCCTTCGTCTCGTTATGCTCTATTTCACCCTACTTCATCTAGTTTCGCCCTCTTTGACCCTCCTTCGTCTCGTTTCGCTCACTTTCACCCTCCTTCGTCTCTGTTCGCTCTATTTCACCCTCCTTCGTCTCGTTTTGCTCTCTTTGACCCTCCTTCGTCTCGTTTCGCTCACTTTCACCCTCCTTCGTCTCTGTTCGCTCTATTTCACCCCCCTTCGTCTCGTTTCGCTGACTTTCACCCTCCTTCGTCTCGTTTCACTCTCTTTGACCCTCCTTCATCTCATTTCGCTCTCTTTGACCCTCCTTCATCTCGTTTCGCTCTCTTTCTCCCTCCTTCGTCTCGTTTCGCCCTCATTCACCCTCCTTCGCCTCGTTTCACTCACTTTCACCCTCCTTCGTCTCGCTTCGCCCTCTTTCACCCTCCTTCGTCTCGTTTCGCTCTCTTTGACCCTCCTTCGTCTCGTTTCGCTCTCTTTGACCCTCCTTCGTCTCGTTTCGCTCCCTTTCACCCTCCTTTGTCTCGTTTCGCTCTCTTTCATCTTTCTTCGTCTCGTTTCGCCCTCTTTCACCCTCCTTTGTCTTGATTCGCTCTCTTTCATGCACCTTCATGTCGTTTCGCTATCTTTCACCCTCCTTCATCTCGTTTCGGTCTCTTCAACCCACCTTCATCTCGTTTCGAACTCTTTCACCGTCCATCGTCTCGTTCCGCTCTCTTTCACCCTCCTTTGTCTTGATTCGCTCTCTTTCATGCACCTTCATCTCGTTTCGCTCTCTTTCACCCTCCTTCGTCTCGTTTCGGTCTCTTCAACCCACCTTCGTCTCGTTTCGAACTCTTTCACCGTCCATCGTCTTGTTCCGCTCTCTTTCACCCTCCTTCGACTCCTTTCACTCTCTTTCACCCTCCTTCATCTCGTTTCGCTCTCTTTCACCCTCCTTCATCTCGTGTCATTCTCTTTCACCCTCCTTCATCTCGATTCGGTCTCTTTAACCCTCCTTTGACTCCTTTCGCTCTCTTTAACGCTCCTTCATCTCGTTTCGCTCTCTTTCACCCTTGTTCCTCTCGTTTCACTCTCTTTTACCCTCCATCGTCTCGTTTCGCTCTCTTTCATCCTCCATCGTCTCGTTTCGCTCTCTTTGGCCCTCCTTCATCTCGTTTCGCTCTCTTTGACCCTCCTTCGTCTCGTTATGCTCTCTTTCACCCTCCTTCGTCTCTGTTCGCTCTATATCATCCTCCTTCGTCTCGTTTCGCTCCCTTTCACCCTCCTACGTCTCGTTTCGCCGTCATTCACAATCCTTCGTCTCGTTTCCCTCTCTTTCACCCTCCTTCGTCTCCTTTCGCTCTCTTTCACCCTCCTTCATCTCGTTTCGGTCTCTTTCACCCTGCTTCATCTCGTTCCGCTCTCTTTCACCCTCCTTCGTCTGGTTTCGCCCTGTTTCACCCTCCTTCGTCTCGTTTCGCTCTCTTTGACCTTCCTTCGTCTCGTTTCGCTCTCTTTGACCCTCCTTCATCTCGTTTCGCTCTCTTTCACCCTCCTTCGTCTCGTTTCGCCCTCTTTCACCCTCCTTCGTCTCGTTTCGCTCACTTTCACCCTCCTTCATCTCGCTTCACCCTCTTTCACCCTCGTTCGTCTCGTTTCGCTCTCTTTGACCATCCTTCTTCTCGTTTCGCTCTCTTTGACCCTCCTTCGTCTCGTTTCGCTCTCTTTGACCCTCCTTCATCTCGTTTCGCTCTCTTTGACCCTCCTTCGCCTCGTTTCGCCCTCTTTCACCCTCCTTCGCCTCGTTTCGCTCACTTTCACCCTCCTTCGTCTCGCTTCGCCCTCTTTCACCCTCCTTCATCTCGTATCGCTCTCTTTGACCCTCCTTCGTCTCGTTTCGCTCTCTTTCTCCCTCCTTCATCTTGTTTCACTCTGTTCCACCCGCCTTCGTCTCGTTTCGCCCTCTTTCACCGTCCTTCGTCTCGTTTCGCTCTCTTTCACCCTCCTTCGTCTCATTTCGCTCTCTTTCACCCTCCTTCATCTCGTTTCGCTCCCTTTCACCCTCCTTTGTCTCGTTTCGCTCTCTTTCATCTTTCTTCGTCTCGTTTTTCTCTCTTTCACCCTCCTTCATCTCGTTTCGCCCTCTTTCACCCTCCTTTGTCTTGATTCGCTCTCTTTCATGCACCTTCATCTCGTTTCGCTATCTTTCACCCTCCATCGCCTCGTTTCGGTCTCTTTCATCCACCTACGTCTCGTTCCGCTCTCTTTCACCCTCCTTCGACTCATTTCGCTCTCTTTCACCCTCCTTCGTCTCGTTTTGCTCTCTTTCACTGTCCTTCGTCTCGTTTCGCTCTCTTTGACCCCACTTCGTCTCGTTTCGCTCTCTTTGACCCTCCTTCGTCTCGTTACGCTCTCTTTCACCCTCCTTCGTCTCGTTTCGCCCTCTTTGACCCTCCTTCGTCTCGTTTCGCTCTTTTTCACCCTCCTTCGTCTCCGATCGCTCTCTTTCACCCTCCTTCATCTCGTTTCGCTCTCATTCACGTTCCTTTGTCTCGTTTCACTGTCTTTCACCCTCCTTCGTCTCGTTTCGCTCTCTTCCACTCTCCTTCATCATGGTTCGCCCTCTTTCACCCTCCTTCGTCTCGTTTAGCTCTCTTTCATCCTCCTTCGTCTCGTGTCGCTCTGTTTCACACTCCTCCGTCTCGTTTTGCTCTCTTTCACCCTCCTTTGTCTCGTTTCGCCCTCTTTCACCCTCCTTTGTCTTGTTTCGCTCTCTTTCATGCACCTTCATCTCGTTTCGCTCTCTTTTACCCTCCTTCATCTCCATTCGCTCTCTTTCACGCTCCTTCATCTCGTTTCTCTCTCTTTCATTCTCCTTCGTCTCGTTTCGCTCTCTTTGACCCTCCTTCATCTCGTTTCGCTCTCTTTGACACTCCTTCGTCTCGTTATGCTCTATTTCACCCTACTTCGTCTAGTTTCGCCCTCTTTGACCCTCCTTCGTCTCGTTTCGCTCACTTTCACCCTCCTTCGTCTCTGTTCGCTCTATTTCACCCTCCTTCGTCTCGTTTTGCTCTCTTTGACCCTCCTTCGTCTCGTTTCGCTCACTTTCACCCTCCCTCGTCTCTGTTCGCTCTATTTCACCCTCCTTCGTCTCGTTTCGCTGACTTTCACCCTCCTTCGTCTCGTTTCACTCTCTTTGACCCTCCTTCATCTCATTTCGCTCTCTTTGACCCTCCTTCATCTCGTTTCGCTCTCTTTCACCCTCCTTCGTCTCGTTTCGGTCTCTTCAACCCACCTTCGTCTCGTTTCGAACTCTTTCACCGTCCATCGTCTCGTTCCGCTCTCTTTCACCCTCCTTCGACTCCTTTCGCTCTCTTTCACCCTCCTTCATCTCGTTTCGCTCTCTTTCACCCTCCTTCATCTCGTGTCATTCTCTTTCACCCTCCTTCATCTCGATTCGGTCTCTTTAACCCTCTTTTGACTCCTTTCGCTCTCTTTAACGCTCCTTCATCTCGTTTCGCTCTCTTTCACCCTCCTTCCTCTCGTTTCGCTCTCTTTTACCCTCCATCGTCTCGTTTCGCTCTCTTTCATCCCCCTTCGTCTCGTTTCGCTCTCTTTGGCCCTCCTTCATCTCGTTTCGCTCTCTTTGACCCTCCTTCGTCTCGTTATGCTCTCTTTCACCCTCCTTCGTCTCGTTTCGCCCTCTTTGACCCTCCTTCGTCTCGTTTCGCTCACTTTCACCCTCCTTCGTCTCTGTTCGCTCTATATCATCCTCCTTCGTCTCGTTTCGCTTCCTTTCACCCTCCTACGTCTCGTTTCGCCGTCATTCACAATCCTTCGTCTCGTTTCCCTCTCTTTCACCCTCCTTCGTCTCCTTTCGCTCTCTTTCACCCTCCTTCATCTCGTTTCGGTCTCTTTCACCCTGCTTAATCTCGTTCCGCTCTCTTTCACCCTCCTTCGTCTGGTTTCGCCCTGTTTCACCCTCCTTCGTCTCGTTTCGCTCTCTTTGACCTTCCTTCGTCTCGTTTCGCTCTCTTTGACCCTCCTTCATCTCGTTTCGCTCTCTTTCACCCTCCTTCGTCTCGTTTCGCCTTCTTTCACCCTCCTTCGTCTCGTTTCGCTCACTTTCACCCTCCTTCATCTTGCTTCACCCTCTTTCACCCTCGTTCGTCTCGTTTCGCTCTCTTTGACCCTCCTTCATCTCGTGTCATTCTCTTTCACCCTCCTTCATCTCGATTCGGTCTCTTTAACCCTCCTTTGACTCCTTTCGCTCTCTTTAACGCTCCTTCATCTCGTTTCGCTCTCTTTCACCCTTGTTCCTCTCGTTTCGCTCTCTTTTACCCTCCATCGTCTCGTTTCGCTCTCTTTCATCCTCCTTCGTCTCGTTTCGCTCTCTTTGGCCCTCCTTCATCTCGTTTCGCTCTCTTTGACCCTCCTTCGTCTCGTTATGCTCTCTTTCACCCTCCTTCGTCTCTGTTCGCTCTATATCATCCTCCTTCGTCTCGTTTCGCTCCCTTTCACCCTCCTACGTCTCGTTTCGCCGTCATTCACAATCCTTCGTCTCGTTTCCCTCTCTTTCACCCTCCTTCGTCTCCTTTCGCTCTCTTTCACCCTCCTTCATCTCGTTTCGGTCTCTTTCACCCTGCTTCATCTCGTTCCGCTCTCTTTCACCCTCCTTCGTCTGGTTTCGCCCTGTTTCACCCTCCTTCGTCTCGTTTCGCTCTCTTTGACCTTCCTTCGTCTCGTTTCGCTCTCTTTGACCCTCCTTCATCTCGTTTCGCTCTCTTTCACCCTCCTTCGTCTCGTTTCGCCCTCTTTCACCCTCCTTCGTCTCGTTTCGCTCACTTTCACCCTCCTTCATCTCGCTTCACCCTCTTTCACCCTCGTTCGTCTCGTTTCGCTCTCTTTGACCATCCTTCTTCTCGTTTCGCTCTCTTTGACCCTCCTTCGTCTCGTTTCGCTCTCTTTGACCCTCCTTCATCTCGTTTCGCTCTCTTTGACCCTCCTTCGCCTCGTTTCGCCCTCTTTCACCCTCCTTCGCCTCGTTTCGCTCACTTTCACCCTCCTTCGTCTCGCTTCGCCCTCTTTCACCCTCCTTCATCTCGTATCGCTCTCTTTGACCCTCCTTCGTCTCGTTTCGCTCTCTTTGACCCTCCTTCATCTCGTTTCGCTCTCTTTCACCCTCCTTCGTCTCGTTTCGCCCTCATTCACCCTCCTTCGCCTCGTTTCGCTCACTTTCACCCTCCTTTGTCTCGCTTCGCCCTCTTTCACCCTCCTTCGTCTCGTTTCGCTCTCTTTGACCCTCCTTCGTCTCGTTTCGCTCTCTTTCACCCTCCTTCATCTCGTTTCGCTCTCTTCCACCCTCCTTCGTCTCGTTTCGCCCTCTTTCACCCTCCTTTGTCTTGTTTCGCTCTCTTTCACCCACCTTCATCTCGTTTCGCTCTCTTTCACCCTCCTTCGCCCTGCTTCAGTGTCTTTCATCCTCCTTCGTATCGTTCCGCTCTCTTTCACCCTCCTTCGATTCCTTTCGCTCTCTTTCACCCTCCTTCGCCTCGTTTCGCTCTCTTTCACCCTCCTTCATCTTGTTTCGGTCTCTTTAACCCTCCTTCGTCTCCTTTCGGTCTCTTTCACCCTCCTTCGTCTCGTTCCGCTATCTTTCACCCTCCTTCGACTCATTTTGCTCTCTTTCACCCTCCTTCGTCTTGTTTCGCTCCCTTTGACCGAACTTCGTCTTGTTTCGCTCTCTTTGACCCTCCTTCGTGTCGTTACGCTCTCTTCCACCCTCCTTCGTCTTGTTTCGCCCTCTTTGACCCTCCTTCGTCTCGTTTCGCACTCTTTCACCCTCCTTCGTCTCGTTTCGCCGTCATTCACAATACTTCTTCTCGTTTCGCTCTCTTTCACCCTCCTTCATCTCGTTTCGCTCTCTTTCACCCTCCTTCTTCTCGCTCTCTTTCACCCTCCATCGTCTCGTTTCACTCTCTTTCACCGTCCTACGTCTCGTTTCGCTCTCTTTGACTCCACTTCGTCTCGTTTCGCTCTCTTTGACCCTCCTTCGTCTCGTTACGCTCTCTTTCACACTCCTTCGTCTCGTTTCGCCCTCTTTGACCCTACTTCGTCTCGTTTCCCTCTTTTTCACCCTCCTTCATCTCCGTTCGCTCTCTTTCACCCTCCTTCATCTTGTTTCGCTCTCATTCACGTTCCTTTGTCTCGTTTCACTCTCTTTCACCCTCCTTCGTCTCGTTTCGCTCTCTTCCACTCTCCTTCATCACGGTTCGCCCTCTTTCATCCTCCTTCCTCTCGTTTCGCTCTCTTTTACCCTCCATCGTCTCGTTTCGCTCTCTATCACCCTCCTTCGTCTTGTTTCGCCCTCTTTGACCCTCCTTCGTCTCGTTTCGCTCACTTTCACCCTCCTTCGTCTCTGTTCACTCTATTTCACCCTCCTTCGTCTTGTTTCGCTCTCTTTGACCCCCCTTCATCTCGTTTCGCTCTCTTTCACCCTCCTTCGTCTCGTTTCGCCCTCTTTCACCCTCCTTCGTCTCGTTTCGCTCACTTTCACCCTCCTTCATCTCGCTTCACCCTCTTTCACCCTCGTTCGTCTCGTTTCGCTCTCTTTGACCCCACTTCGTCTCGTTTCGCTCTCTTTGACCCTCCTTCGTCTCGTTTTGCACTCTTTCACCGTCCTTCGTCTCGCTTCGCTCTCTTTGACCCTCCTTCATCTCGTTTCGCTCTCTTTGACCCTCCTTCGTCTCGTTTAGCTCTCTTTCATCCTCCTTCGTCTCGTGTCGCTCTGTTTCACACTCCTCCGTCTCGTTTTGCTCTCTTTCACCCTCCTTTGTCTCGTTTCGCCCTCTTTCACCCTCCTTTGTCTTGTTTCGCTCTCTTTCATGCACCTTAAACTCGTTTCGCTCTCTTTTACCCTCCTTCATCTCCTTTCGCTCTCTTTCACGCTCCTTCATCTCGTTTCGCTCTCTTTCATTCTCCTTCGTCTCGTTTCGCTCTCTTTGACAATCCTTCATCTCGTTTCGCTCTCTTTGAAACTCCTTCGTCTCGTTATGCTCTATTTCACCCTCCTTCATCTAGTTTCGCCCTCTTTGACCCTCCTTCGTCTCGTTTCGCTCACTTTCACCCTCCTTCGTCTCTGTTCGCTCTATTTCACCCTCCTTCGTCTCGTTTTGCTCTCTTTGACCCTCCTTCGTCTCGTTTCGCTCACTTTCACCCTCCTTCGTCTCTGTTCGCTCTATTTCACCCTCCTTCGTCTCGTTTCGCTCACTTTCACCCTCCTTCATCTCGCTTCGCCCTCTTTCACACTCCTTCGTCTCGTTTCACTCTCTTTGACCCTCCTTCATCTCATTTCGCTCTCTTTGACCCTCCTTCATCTCGTTTCGCTCTCTTTCACCCTCCTTCGTCTCGTTTCGCCCTCATTCACCCTCCTTCGCCTCGTTTCGCTCACTTTCACCCTCCTTTGTCTCGCTTCGCCCTCTTTCACCCTCCTTCGTCTCGTTTCGCTCTCTTTGACCCTCCTTCGTCTCGTTTCGCTCTCTTTCACCCTCCTTCATCTCGTTTCGCTCTCTTCCACCCTCCTTCGTCTCGTTTCGCCCTCTTTCACCCTCCTTTGTCTTGTTTCGCTCTCTTTCACCCACCTTCATCTCGTTTCGCTCTCTTTCACCCTCCTTCGCCCTGCTTCAGTGTCTTTCATCCTCCTTCGTATCGTTCCGCTCTCTTTCACCCTCCTTCGATTCCTTTCGCTCTCTTTCACCCTCCTTCGCCTCGTTTCGCTCTCTTTCACCCTCCTTCATCTTGTTTCGGTCTCTTTAACCCTCCTTCGTCTCCTTTCGGTCTCTTTCACCCTCCTTCGTCTCGTTCCGCTATCTTTCACCCTCCTTCGACTCATTTTGCTCTCTTTCACCCTCCTTCGTCTTGTTTCGCTCCCTTTGACCGAACTTCGTCTTGTTTCGCTCTCTTTGACCCTCCTTCGTCTCGTTACGCTCTCTTCCACCCTCCTTCGTCTTGTTTCGCCCTCTTTGACCCTCCTTCGTCTCGTTTCGCACTCTTTCACCCTCCTTCTTCTCGTTTCGCCGTCATTCACAATACTTCTTCTCGTTTCGCTCTCTTTCACCCTCCTTCATCTCGTTTCGCTCTCTTTCACCCTCCTTCTTCTCGCTCTCTTTCACCCTCCATCGTCTCGTTTCACTCTCTTTCACCGTCCTACGTCTCGTTTCGCTCTCTTTGACTCCACTTCGTCTCGTTTCGCTCTCTTTGACCCTCCTTCGTCTCGTTACGCTCTCTTTCACACTCCTTCGTCTCGTTTCGCCCTCTTTGACCCTACTTCGTCTCGTTTCCCTCTTTTTCACCCTCCTTCATCTCCGTTCGCTCTCTTTCACCCTCCTTCATCTTGTTTCGCTCACTTTCACCCTCCTTCGTCTCGTTTCGCCCTCATTCACCCTCCTTCGCCTCGTTTCGCTCACTTTCACCCTCCTTTGTCTCGCTTCGCCCTCTTTCACCCTCCTTCGTCTCGTTTCGCTCTCTTTGACCCTCCTTCGTCTCGTTTCGCTCTCTTTCACCCTCCTTCATCTCGTTTCGCTCTCTTCCACCCTCCTTCGTCTCGTTTCGCCCTCTTTCACCCTCCTTTGTCTTGTTTCGCTCTCTTTCACCCACCTTCATCTCGTTTCGCTCTCTTTCACCCTCCTTCGCCCTGCTTCAGTGTCTTTCATCCTCCTTCGTATCGTTCCGCTCTCTTTCACCCTCCTTCGATTCCTTTCGCTCTCTTTCACCCTCCTTCGCCTCGTTTCGCTCTCTTTCACCCTCCTTCATCTTGTTTCGGTCTCTTTAACCCTCCTTCGTCTCCTTTCGGTCTCTTTCACCCTCCTTCGTCTCGTTCCGCTATCTTTCACCCTCCTTCGACTCATTTTGCTCTCTTTCACCCTCCTTCGTCTTGTTTCGCTCCCTTTGACCGAACTTCGTCTTGTTTCGCTCTCTTTGACCCTCCTTCGTCTCGTTACGCTCTCTTCCACCCTCCTTCGTCTTGTTTCGCCCTCTTTGACCCTCCTTCGTCTCGTTTCGCACTCTTTCACCCTCCTTCTTCTCGTTTCGCCGTCATTCACAATACTTCTTCTCGTTTCGCTCTCTTTCACCCTCCTTCATCTCGTTTCGCTCTCTTTCACCCTCCTTCTTCTCGCTCTCTTTCACCCTCCATCGTCTCGTTTCACTCTCTTTCACCGTCCTACGTCTCGTTTCGCTCTCTTTGACTCCACTTCGTCTCGTTTCGCTCTCTTTGACCCTCCTTCGTCTCGTTACGCTCTCTTTCACACTCCTTCGTCTCGTTTCGCCCTCTTTGACCCTACTTCGTCTCGTTTCCCTCTTTTTCACCCTCCTTCATCTCCGTTCGCTCTCTTTCACCCTCCTTCATCTTGTTTCGCTCTCATTCACGTTCCTTTGTCTCGTTTCACTCTCTTTCACCCTCCTTCGTCTCGTTTCGCTCTCTTCCACTCTCCTTCATCACGGTTCGCCCTCTTTCATCCTCCTTCATCTCGTTTCGCTCTCTTTGACCCCACTTCGTCTCGTTTCGCTCTCTTTGACCCTCCTTCATCTCGTTACGCTCTCTTTCACCCTCCTTCACCTCGTTTCACCCTCTTTGACCCTCCTTCGACTCGTTTCGCTCTCTTTCACCGTCCTTCGTCTCGTTTTGCTCTCTTTGACCCTCCTTCGTCTCGTTTCGCTCTCTTTGAACCTCCTTCATCTCATTTCGCTCTCTTTCACCCTCCTTCGTCTCCTTTCGCTCTCTTTCACCCTCCTTCATCTCGATCTGCTCTCTTTCACCCTCCTTTGTCTCGCTTCGCCCTCTTTCACCCTCCTTCGTCTCGTTTCGCTCTCTTTGACCCTCCTTCATCTCGTTTCGATCTCTTTGACCCTCCTTCGTCTCGTTTAGCTCTCTTTCATCCTCCTTCGTCTCGTTTCGCTGTTTCACACTCCTCCGTCTCGTTTTGCTCTCTTTCACCCTCCTTCGTCTCGTTTTGCTCTCTTTCACCCTCCTTCGTCTTGTTTCGCTCTGTTCCACCCGCCTTCGTCTCATTTCACCCTCTTTCACCCTCCTTCATCTCGTTTCGCTCTCTTTCACCCTCCTTCGCCTCCTTCCGCTCTCTTTCACCCTCCTTCGACTCCTTTTGCTCTCTTTCACCCTCCTTCGTCTCGTTTCGCTCTCTTTGACCCTCCTTCGTCTCGTTTCGTTCTCTTTGACCCTCCTTCATCTCGTTTCGCTCTCTTTCACCCTCCTTCATCTCGTTTCGCCCTCTTTCACCCTCCTTCATCTCGCTTCGCCCTTTCTCACCCTCCTTCATCTCGTTTCGCTCTCTTTGACCCTCCTTCGTCTCGTTTAGCTATCTTTCATCCTCCTTCGTCTCGTTTCGCTCTGTTTCACACTGCTTCGTCTCGTTTAGCTCTCTTTCACCTTCCTTCGTCTCGATTCTCTCTCTTTCACCCTCTTTGGCCTCGTTTCGCTCTCTTTCACCTTCCTTCGTCTCGTTTCACTCGCTTTCACCCTCCTTCGTCTCGTTTCGCTCTCTTCCACCCTCCTTCATCTCGTTCCGCTCTCTTTCACCCTCCTTCGTCTCGCTTCGCCCTTTTTCACCCTTCTTCGTTTTGTTTCACTCTCTTTGGCCCTCTTTCATCTCGTTTCACTTTCTTTGACACTCCTTCGTCTCGTTTCGCTCTCTTTCACCCTCCTTCGTCTCGTTTCGCCGTCATTCACAATCCTTCTTCTCGTTTCCCTCTCTTTCACCCTCCTTCGTCTCCTTTCGCTCCCTTTCACCCTCCTTCATCTCGTTTCGGTCTCTTTCACCCTCCTTCATCTCATTCCGCTCTCTTTCACCCTCCTTCGCCTCGTTTCGCCCTGTTTCACCCTCCTTCGTCTCGTTTCACTCTCTTTGACCCTCTTTCGTCTCGTTTCGCTCTCTTTGACCCCACTTCGTCTCGTTTCGCTCTCTTTGACCCTCCTTCGTCTCGTTACGCTCTCTTTCACCCTCCTTCGTCTCGTTTCACCCTCTTTGACCCTTCTTTGTCTCGTTTCGCTCTCTTTCACCCTCCTTCGTATCGTTTTGCTCTCTTTCACCTTCTTTCATCTCGTTTCGCTCTCTTTGACCCTCCTTCGTCTCATTTCGCTCTCTTTCCCCCTCCTTCGTCTCCATTCGCTCTCTTTCACCCTCCTTCATCTCGATCTGCTCTCTTTCACCCTCCTTTGTCTCGCTTCGCCCTCTTTCACCCTCCTTCGTCTCGTTTCGCTCTCTTTGACCCTCCTTCATCTCGTTTTCCTCTCTTTGACCCTCCTTCGTCCCGTTTAGCTCTCTTTCATCCTCCTTCGTCTCCTTTCGCTCTGTTTCACTCTCCTCCGTCTCGTTGTGCTCTCTTTCACCCTCCTTTGTCTCGTTTCGCTCTTTTCACCCTCCTTCGTTTTTGTTTTGCTCTGTTCCACCCGCCTTCGTCTCCTTTCACCCTCTTTCACCCTCCTTCATCTCGTTTCGCTCTCTTTCACCCTCCTTCATCTCGTTTTGCTCTCTTTCACCCTCCTTCATCTCGTTTCGCTCTCTTTCACCCTCCTTCGTCTCGTTTCGCCCTCTTTCACCCTCCTTCGCCTCGTTTCACTCACTTTCACCCTCCTTCGTCTCGCTTCGCCCTCTTTCACCCTCCTTCGTCTCGTATCGCTCTCTTTGACCCTCCTTCGTCTCGTTTCGCTCTCTTTCTCCCTCCTTCATCTTGTTTCACTCTGTTCCACCCGCCTTCGTCTCGTTTCGCCCTCTTTCACCGTCCTTCGTCTCGTTTCGCTCTCTTTCACCCTCCTTCGTCTCGTTTCGCTATCTTTCATCCTCCTTCATCTCGTTTCGCTCCCTTTCACCCTCCTTTGTCTCGTTTCGCTCTCTTTCATCTTTCTTCGTCTCGTTTTTCCCTCTTTCACCCTCCTTCATCTCGTTTCGCCCTCTTTCACCCTCCTTTGTCTTGATTCGCTCTCTTTCATGCACCTTCATCTCGTTTCGCTATCTTTCACCCTCCTTCGTCTCGTTTCGGTCTCTTCAACCCACCTTCATCTCGTTTCGAACTCTTTCACCGTCCATCGTCTCGTTCCGCTCTCTTTCACCCTCCTTTGTCTTGATTCGCTCTCTTTCATGCACTTTCATCTCGTTTCGCTCTCTTTCACCCTCCTTCGTCTCGTTTCGGTCTCTTCAACCCACCTTCGTCTCGTTTCGAACTCTTTCACCGTCCATCGTCTCGTTCCGCTCTCTTTCACCCTCCTTCGACTCCTTTCGCTCTCTTTCACCCTCCTTCATCTCGTTTCGCTTTCTTTCACCCTCCTTCATCTCGTTTCATTCTCTTTCACCCTCCTTCATCTCGATTCGGTCTCTTAAACCCTCCTTTGACTCCTTTCGCTCTCTTTAACGCTCCTTCATCTCGTTTCGCTCTCTTTCACCCTCCTTCCTCTCGTTTCGCTCTCTTTTACCCTCCATCGTCTCGTTTCGCTCTCTTTCATCCTCCTTCGTCTCGTTTCGCTCTCTTTGGCCCTCCTTCATCTCGTTTCGCTCTCTTTGACCCTCCTTCGTCTCGTTATGCTCTCTTTCACCCTCCTTCATCTCGTTTCGCCCTCTTTGACCCTCCTTCGTCTCGTTTCGTTCACTTTCACCCTCATTCGTCCCTGTTCGCTCTATATCATCCTCCTTCGTCTCGTTTCGCTCCCTTTCACCCTCCTACGTCTCGTTTCGCCGTCATTCACAATCCTTCGTCTCGTTTCCCTCTCTTTCACCCTCCTTCGTCTCCTTTCGATCTCTTTCACCCTCCTTCATCTCGTTTCGGTCTCTTTCACCCTTCTTCATCTCGTTCCGCTCTCTTTCACCCTCCTTCGTCTGGTTTCGCCCTGTTTCACCCTCCTTCGTCTCGTTTCGCTCTCTTTGACCTTCCTTCGTCTCGTTTCGCTCTCTTTGACCCTCCTTCATCTCGTTTCGCTCTCTTTCACCCTCCTTCGTCTCGTTTCGCCCTCTTTCACCCTCCTTCGTCTCGTTTCGCTCACTTTCACCCTCCTTCATCTCGCTTCGCCCTCTTTCACCCTCGTTCGTCTCGTTTCGCTCTCTTTGAACATCCTTCATCTCGTTTCGCTCTCTTTGACCCTCCTTCGTCTCGTTTCGCTCTCTTTGACCCTCCTTCATCTCGTTTCACTCTGTTCCACCCGCCTTCGTCTCGTTTCGCCCTCTTTCACCGTCCTTCGTCTCGTTTCGCTCTCTTTCACCCTCCTTCGTCTCGTTTCGCTCTCTTTCACCCTCCTTCATCTCGTTTCGCCCTCTTTCACCCTCCTTTGTCTTGATTCGCTCTCTTTCATGCACCTTCATCTCGTTTCGCTATCTTTCACCCTCCATCGCCTCGTTTCGGTCTCTTTCATCCACCTACGTCTCGTTCCGCTCTCTTTCACCCTCCTTCGACTCCTTTCGCTCTCTTTCACCCTCCTTCGTCTCGTTTTGCTCTCTTTCACCGTCCTTCGTCTCGTTTCGCTCTCTTTGACCCCACTTCGTCTCGTTTCGCTCTCTTTGACCCTCCTTCGTCTCGTTACGCTCTCTTTCACCCTCCTTCGTCTCGTTTCGCCCTCTTTGACCCTCCTTCGTCTCGTTTCGCTCTTTTTCACCCTCCTTCGTCTCCGATCGCTCTCTTTCACCCTCCTTCATCTCGTTTCGCTCTCATTCACGTTCCTTTGTCTCGTTTCACTGTCTTTCACCCTCCTTCGTCTCGTTTCGCTCTCTTTGACCCCACTTCGTCTCGTTTCGCTCTCTTTGACCCTCCTTCGTCTCGTTTTGCACTCTTTCACCGTCCTTCGTCTCGCTTCGCTCTCTTTGACCCTCCTTCATCTCGTTTCGCTCTCTTTGACCCTCCTTCGTCTCGTTTAGCTCTCTTTCATCCTCCTTCGTCTCGTGTCGCTCTGTTTCACACTCCTCCGTCTCGTTTTGCTCTCTTTCACCCTCCTTTGTCTCGTTTCGCCCTCTTTCACCCTCCTTTGTCTTGTTTCGCTCTCTTTCATGCACCTTCATCTCGTTTCGCTCTCTTTTACCCTCCTTCATCTTTCGCTCTCTTTCACGCTCCTTCATCTCGTTTCGCTCTCTTTCATTCTCCTTCGTCTCGTTTCGCTCTCTTTGACCCTCCTTCATCTCGTTTCGCTCTCTTTGACACTCCTTCGTCTCGTTATGCTCTATTTCACCCTACTTCATCTAGTTTCGCCCTCTTTGACCCTCCTTCGTCTCGTTTCGCTCACTTTCACCCTCCTTCGTCTCTGTTCGCTCTATTTCACCCTCCTTCGTCTCGTTTTGCTCTCTTTGACCCTCCTTCGTCTCGTTTCGCTCACTTTCACCCTCCTTCGTCTCTGTTCGCTCTATTTCACCCCCCTTCGTCTCGTTTCGCTGACTTTCACCCTCCTTCGTCTCGTTTCACTCTCTTTGACCCTCCTTCATCTCATTTCGCTCTCTTTGACCCTCCTTCATCTCGTTTCGCTCTCTTTCTCCCTCCTTCGTCTCGTTTCGCCCTCATTCACCCTCCTTCGCCTCGTTTCACTCACTTTCACCCTCCTTCGTCTCGCTTCGCCCTCTTTCACCCTCCTTCGTCTCGTTTCGCTCTCTTTGACCCTCCTTCGTCTCGTTTCGCTCTCTTTGACCCTCCTTCGTCTCGTTTCGCTCCCTTTCACCCTCCTTTGTCTCGTTTCGCTCTCTTTCATCTTTCTTCGTCTCGTTTCGCCCTCTTTCACCCTCCTTTGTCTTGATTCGCTCTCTTTCATGCACCTTCATGTCGTTTCGCTATCTTTCACCCTCCTTCATCTCGTTTCGGTCTCTTCAACCCACCTTCATCTCGTTTCGAACTCTTTCACCGTCCATCGTCTCGTTCCGCTCTCTTTCACCCTCCTTTGTCTTGATTCGCTCTCTTTCATGCACCTTCATCTCGTTTCGCTCTCTTTCACCCTCCTTCGTCTCGTTTCGGTCTCTTCAACCCACCTTCGTCTCGTTTCGAACTCTTTCACCGTCCATCGTCTTGTTCCGCTCTCTTTCACCCTCCTTCGACTCCTTTCACTCTCTTTCACCCTCCTTCATCTCGTTTCGCTCTCTTTCACCCTCCTTCATCTCGTGTCATTCTCTTTCACCCTCCTTCATCTCGATTCGGTCTCTTTAACCCTCCTTTGACTCCTTTCGCTCTCTTTAACGCTCCTTCATCTCGTTTCGCTCTCTTTCACCCTTGTTCCTCTCGTTTCACTCTCTTTTACCCTCCATCGTCTCGTTTCGCTCTCTTTCATCCTCCATCGTCTCGTTTCGCTCTCTTTGGCCCTCCTTCATCTCGTTTCGCTCTCTTTGACCCTCCTTCGTCTCGTTATGCTCTCTTTCACCCTCCTTCGTCTCTGTTCGCTCTATATCATCCTCCTTCGTCTCGTTTCGCTCCCTTTCACCCTCCTACGTCTCGTTTCGCCGTCATTCACAATCCTTCGTCTCGTTTCCCTCTCTTTCACCCTCCTTCGTCTCCTTTCGCTCTCTTTCACCCTCCTTCATCTCGTTTCGGTCTCTTTCACCCTGCTTCATCTCGTTCCGCTCTCTTTCACCCTCCTTCGTCTGGTTTCGCCCTGTTTCACCCTCCTTCGTCTCGTTTCGCTCTCTTTGACCTTCCTTCGTCTCGTTTCGCTCTCTTTGACCCTCCTTCATCTCGTTTCGCTCTCTTTCACCCTCCTTCGTCTCGTTTCGCCCTCTTTCACCCTCCTTCGTCTCGTTTCGCTCACTTTCACCCTCCTTCATCTCGCTTCACCCTCTTTCACCCTCGTTCGTCTCGTTTCGCTCTCTTTGACCATCCTTCTTCTCGTTTCGCTCTCTTTGACCCTCCTTCGTCTCGTTTCGCTCTCTTTGACCCTCCTTCATCTCGTTTCGCTCTCTTTGACCCTCCTTCGCCTCGTTTCGCCCTCTTTCACCCTCCTTCGCCTCGTTTCGCTCACTTTCACCCTCCTTCGTCTCGCTTCGCCCTCTTTCACCCTCCTTCATCTCGTATCGCTCTCTTTGACCCTCCTTCGTCTCGTTTCGCTCTCTTTCTCCCTCGTTCATCTTGTTTCACTCTGTTCCACCCGCCTTCGCCTCGTTTCGCCCTCTTTCACCGTCCTTCGTCTCGTTTCGCTCTCTTTCACCCTCCTTCGTCTCATTTCGCTCTCTTTCACCCTCCTTCATCTCGTTTCGCTCCCTTTCACCCTCCTTTGTCTCGTTTCGCTCTCTTTCATCTTTCTTCGTCTCGTTTTTCTCTCTTTCACCCTCCTTCATCTCGTTTCGCCCTCTTTCACCCTCCTTTGTCTTGATTCGCTCTCTTTCATGCACCTTCATCTCGTTTCGCTATCTTTCACCCTCCATCGCCTCGTTTCGGTCTCTTTCATCCACCTACGTCTCGTTCCGCTCTCTTTCACCCTCCTTCGACTCATTTCGCTCTCTTTCACCCTCCTTCGTCTCGTTTTGCTCTCTTTCACTGTCCTTCGTCTCGTTTCGCTCTCTTTGACCCCACTTCGTCTCGTTTCGCTCTCTTTGACCCTCCTTCGTCTCGTTACGCTCTCTTTCACCCTCCTTCGTCTCGTTTCGCCCTCTTTGACCCTCCTTCGTCTCGTTTCGCTCTTTTTCACCCTCCTTCGTCTCCGATCGCTCTCTTTCACCCTCCTTCATCTCGTTTCGCTCTCATTCACGTTCCTTTGTCTCGTTTCACTGTCTTTCACCCTCCTTCGTCTCGTTTCGCTCTCTTCCACTCTCCTTCATCATGGTTCGCCCTCTTTCACCCTCCTTCGTCTCGTTTAGCTCTCTTTCATCCTCCTTCGTCTCGTGTCGCTCTGTTTCACACTCCTCCGTCTCGTTTTGCTCTCTTTCACCCTCCTTTGTCTCGTTTCGCCCTCTTTCACCCTCCTTTGTCTTGTTTCGCTCTCTTTCATGCACCTTCATCTCGTTTCGCTCTCTTTTACCCTCCTTCATCTCCATTCGCTCTCTTTCACGCTCCTTCATCTCGTTTCTCTCTCTTTCATTCTCCTTCGTCTCGTTTCGCTCTCTTTGACCCTCCTTCATCTCGTTTCGCTCTCTTTGACACTCCTTCGTCTCGTTATGCTCTATTTCACCCTACTTCGTCTAGTTTCGCCCTCTTTGACCCTCCTTCGTCTCGTTTCGCTCACTTTCACCCTCCTTCGTCTCTGTTCGCTCTATTTCACCCTCCTTCGTCTCGTTTTGCTCTCTTTGACCCTCCTTCGTCTCGTTTCGCTCACTTTCACCCTCCCTCGTCTCTGTTCGCTCTATTTCACCCTCCTTCGTCTCGTTTCGCTGACTTTCACCCTCCTTCGTCTCGTTTCACTCTCTTTGACCCTCCTTCATCTCATTTCGCTCTCTTTGACCCTCCTTCATCTCGTTTCGCTCTCTTTCACCCTCCTTCGTCTCGTTTCGGTCTCTTCAACCCACCTTCGTCTCGTTTCGAACTCTTTCACCGTCCATCGTCTCGTTCCGCTCTCTTTCACCCTCCTTCGACTCCTTTCGCTCTCTTTCACCCTCCTTCATCTCGTTTCGCTCTCTTTCACCCTCCTTCATCTCGTGTCATTCTCTTTCACCCTCCTTCATCTCGATTCGGTCTCTTTAACCCTCTTTTGACTCCTTTCGCTCTCTTTAACGCTCCTTCATCTCGTTTCGCTCTCTTTCACCCTCCTTCCTCTCGTTTCGCTCTCTTTTACCCTCCATCGTCTCGTTTCGCTCTCTTTCATCCCCCTTCGTCTCGTTTCGCTCTCTTTGGCCCTCCTTCATCTCGTTTCGCTCTCTTTGACCCTCCTTCGTCTCGTTATGCTCTCTTTCACCCTCCTTCGTCTCGTTTCGCCCTCTTTGACCCTCCTTCGTCTCGTTTCGCTCACTTTCACCCTCCTTCGTCTCTGTTCGCTCTATATCATCCTCCTTCGTCTCGTTTCGCTTCCTTTCACCCTCCTACGTCTCGTTTCGCCGTCATTCACAATCCTTCGTCTCGTTTCCCTCTCTTTCACCCTCCTTCGTCTCCTTTCGCTCTCTTTCACCCTCCTTCATCTCGTTTCGGTCTCTTTCACCCTGCTTAATCTCGTTCCGCTCTCTTTCACCCTCCTTCGTCTGGTTTCGCCCTGTTTCACCCTCCTTCGTCTCGTTTCGCTCTCTTTGACCTTCCTTCGTCTCGTTTCGCTCTCTTTGACCCTCCTTCATCTCGTTTCGCTCTCTTTCACCCTCCTTCGTCTCGTTTCGCCTTCTTTCACCCTCCTTCGTCTCGTTTCGCTCACTTTCACCCTCCTTCATCTTGCTTCACCCTCTTTCACCCTCGTTCGTCTCGTTTCGCTCTCTTTGACCCTCCTTCATCTCGTGTCATTCTCTTTCACCCTCCTTCATCTCGATTCGGTCTCTTTAACCCTCCTTTGACTCCTTTCGCTCTCTTTAACGCTCCTTCATCTCGTTTCGCTCTCTTTCACCCTTGTTCCTCTCGTTTCGCTCTCTTTTACCCTCCATCGTCTCGTTTCGCTCTCTTTCATCCTCCTTCGTCTCGTTTCGCTCTCTTTGGCCCTCCTTCATCTCGTTTCGCTCTCTTTGACCCTCCTTCGTCTCGTTATGCTCTCTTTCACCCTCCTTCGTCTCTGTTCGCTCTATATCATCCTCCTTCGTCTCGTTTCGCTCCCTTTCACCCTCCTACGTCTCGTTTCGCCGTCATTCACAATCCTTCGTCTCGTTTCCCTCTCTTTCACCCTCCTTCGTCTCCTTTCGCTCTCTTTCACCCTCCTTCATCTCGTTTCGGTCTCTTTCACCCTGCTTCATCTCGTTCCGCTCTCTTTCACCCTCCTTCGTCTGGTTTCGCCCTGTTTCACCCTCCTTCGTCTCGTTTCGCTCTCTTTGACCTTCCTTCGTCTCGTTTCGCTCTCTTTGACCCTCCTTCATCTCGTTTCGCTCTCTTTCACCCTCCTTCGTCTCGTTTCGCCCTCTTTCACCCTCCTTCGTCTCGTTTCGCTCACTTTCACCCTCCTTCATCTCGCTTCACCCTCTTTCACCCTCGTTCGTCTCGTTTCGCTCTCTTTGACCATCCTTCTTCTCGTTTCGCTCTCTTTGACCCTCCTTCGTCTCGTTTCGCTCTCTTTGACCCTCCTTCATCTCGTTTCGCTCTCTTTGACCCTCCTTCGCCTCGTTTCGCCCTCTTTCACCCTCCTTCGCCTCGTTTCGCTCACTTTCACCCTCCTTCGTCTCGCTTCGCCCTCTTTCACCCTCCTTCATCTCGTATCGCTCTCTTTGACCCTCCTTCGTCTCGTTTCGCTCTCTTTCTCCCTCCTTCATCTTGTTTCACTCTGTTCCACCCGCCTTCGTCTCGTTTCGCCCTCTTTCACCGTCCTTCGTCTCGTTTCGCTCTCTTTCACCCTCCTTCGTCTCATTTCGCTCTCTTTCACCCTCCTTCATCTCGTTTCGCTCCCTTTCACCCTCCTTTGTCTCGTTTCGCTCTCTTTCATCTTTCTTCGTCTCGTTTTTCTCTCTTTCACCCTCCTTCATCTCGTTTCGCCCTCTTTCACCCTCCTTTGTCTTGATTCGCTCTCTTTCATGCACCTTCATCTCGTTTCGCTATCTTTCACCCTCCATCGCCTCGTTTCGGTCTCTTTCATCCACCTACGTCTCGTTCCGCTCTCTTTCACCCTCCTTCGACTCATTTCGCTCTCTTTCACCCTCCTTTGTCTCGTTTTGCTCTCTTTCACTGTCCTTCGTCTCGTTTCGCTCTCTTTGACCCCACTTCGTCTCGTTTCGCTCTCTTTGACCCTCCTTCGTCTCGTTACGCTCTCTTTCACCCTCCTTCGTCTCGTTTCGCCCTCTTTGACCCTCCTTCATCTCGTTTCGCTCTTTTTCACCCTCCTTCGTCTCCGATCGCTCTCTTTCACCCTCCTTCATCTCGTTTCGCTCTCATTCACGTTCCTTTGTCTCGTTTCACTGTCTTTCACCCTCCTTCGTCTCGTTTCGCTCTCTTCCACTCTCCTTCATCATGGTTCGCCCTCTTTCACCCTCCTTCGTCTCGTTTAGCTCTCTTTCATCCTCCTTCGTCTCGTGTCGCTCTGTTTCACACTCCTCCGTCTCGTTTTGCTCTCTTTCACCCTCCTTTGTCTCGTTTCGCCCTCTTTCACCCTCCTTTGTCTTGTTTCGCTCTCTTTCATGCACCTTCATCTCGTTTCGCTCTCTTTTACCCTCCTTCATCTCCATTCGCTCTCTTTCACGCTCCTTCATCTCGTTTCTCTCTCTTTCATTCTCCTTCGTCTCGTTTCGCTCTCTTTGACCCTCCTTCATCTCGTTTCGCTCTCTTTGACACTCCTTCGTCTCGTTATGCTCTATTTCACCCTACTTCGTCTAGTTTCGCCCTCTTTGACCCTCCTTCGTCTCGTTTCGCTCACTTTCACCCTCCTTCGTCTCTGTTCGCTCTATTTCACCCTCCTTCGTCTCGTTTTGCTCTCTTTGACCCTCCTTCGTCTCGTTTCGCTCACTTTCACCCTCCCTCGTCTCTGTTCGCTCTATTTCACCCTCCTTCGTCTCGTTTCGCTGACTTTCACCCTCCTTCGTCTCGTTTCACTCTCTTTGACCCTCCTTCATCTCATTTCGCTCTCTTTGACCCTCCTTCATCTCGTTTCGCTCTCTTTCACCCTCCTTCGTCTCGTTTCGGTCTCTTCAACCCACCTTCGTCTCGTTTCGAACTCTTTCACCGTCCATCGTCTCGTTCCGCTCTCTTTCACCTTCCTTCGACTCCTTTCGCTCTCTTTCACCCTCCTTCATCTCGTTTCGCTCTCTTTCACCCTCCTTCATCTCGTGTCATTCTCTTTCACCCTCCTTCATCTCGATTCGGTCTCTTTAACCCTCTTTTGACTCCTTTCGCTCTCTTTAACGCTCCTTCATCTCGTTTCGCTCTCTTTCACCCTCCTTCCTCTCGTTTCGCTCTCTTTTACCCTCCATCGTCTCGTTTCGCTCTCTTTCATCCTCCTTCGTCTCGTTTCGCTCTCTTTGGCCCTCCTTCATCTCGTTTCGCTCTCTTTGACCCTCCTTCGTCTCGTTATGCTCTCTTTCACCCTCCTTCGTCTCGTTTCACCCTCTTTGACCCTCCTTCGTCTCGTTTCGCTCACATTCACCCTCCTTCGTCTCTGTTCGCTCTATATCATCCTCCTTCGTCTCGTTTCGCTTCCTTTCACCCTCCTACGTCTCGTTTCGCCGTCATTCACAATCCTTCGTCTCGTTTCCCTCTCTTTCACCCTCCTTCGTCTCCTTTCGCTCTCTTTCACCCTCCCTCGTCTCGTTTCGGTCTCTTTCACCCTGCTTCATCTCGTTCCGCTCTCTTTCACCCTCCTTCGTCTGGTTTCGCCCTGTTTCACCCTCCTTCGTCTCGTTTCGCTCTCTATGACCTTCCTTCGTCTCGTTTCGCTCTCTTTCACCCTCCTTCATCTCGTTTCGCCCTCTTTGACCCTCCTTCGACTCGTTTCGCTCTCTTTCACCGTCCTTCGTCTCGCTTCGCCCTCTTTCACCCTCCTTCGTCTCGTTTCGCTCTCTTTGACCCTCTTTCATCTCGTTACGATCTCTTTGACCCTCCTTCGTCTCGTTTAGCTCTCTTTCATCCTCCATCGTCTCGTTTCGCTGTTTCACACTCCTCCGTCTCGTTTTGCTCTCTTTCACCCTCCTTCGTCTTGTTTCGCTCTGTTCCACCCGCCTTCGTCTCGTTTCACCCTCTTTCACCCTCCTTCATCTCGTTTCGCTCTCTTTCACCCTCCTTCGTCTCGTTCCGCTCTCTTTCACCCTCCTTCGACGCCTTTTGCTCTCTTTCACCCTCCTTCGCCTCGTTTCGCTCTCTTTCACCCTCCTTCGTCTCGTTTCGCTCTCTTTGACCCACCTTCATCTCGTTTCGCTCTCTTTCACCCTCCTTCATCTCGTTTCGCTCTCTTTCACCCTCCCTCTTCTCGTTTCGCTCTCTTTCACCCTCCTTCATCTCGTTTTGCTCTCTTTCACCCTCCTTCGTCTCGTTTCGGTCTCTTTAACCCACCTTCGTCTCGTTTCGGTCTCTTTCACCGTCCTTCGTCTCGTTCCGCTCTCTTTCACCCTCCTTCGACTCCTTTCGCTCTCTTTGACCCTCCTTCGTCCCCTTTCCCTCTCTTTCACGCTCCTTCATCTCGCTTCGCTCCCTTTCACCCTCCTTCATCTCGTTTCGCTCTCTTTCACCCTCCTTCCTCTCGGTTCGCTCTCTTTTACCCTCCATCATCTCGTTTCGCTCTCTTTCATCCTCCTTCGTCTCGTTTCGCTCTCTTTGAACCTCCTTCATCTCGTTTCGCTCTCTTTGACCCTCCTTCGTCTCGTTTCGCTCTCTTTGAACCTCCTTCATCTCGTTTCGCTCTCTTTCACCCTCCTTCGTCTCGTTATGCTCTCTTTCACCCTCCTTCGTCTCGTTTCGCCCTCTTTGACCCTCCTTCGTCTCGTTTCGCTCACTTTCACCCTCGTTCGTCTCCGTTCACTCTCTTTCACCCTCCTTCGTCTCGTTTCGCCGTCATTCACAATCCTTCTTCTCGTTTCCCTCTCTTTCACCCTCCTTCGTCTCCTTTCGCTCCCTTTCACACTCCTTCATCTCGTTTCGGTCTCTTTCACCCTCCTTCATCTCGTTCCGATGTCTTTCACCCTCCTTCGTCTCGTTTCGCCCTGTTTCACCCTCCTTCGTCTCGTTTCACTCTCTTTGACCCGCTTTCGTCTCGTTTCGCTCTCTTTGACCCCACTTTGTCTCATTTCGCTCTCTTTGTCCCTCCTTCGTCTCGTTACGCTCTCTTTCACCCTCCTTCGTCTCGTTTCGCCCTCTTTGACCCTCCTTCGTCTCGGTTCGCTCTCTTTCACCCTCCTTCGTCTCGTTTTGCTCTCTTTCACTTTCTTTCGTCTCGTTTCGCTCTCTTTGACCCTCCTTCGTCTCATTTCGCTCTCTTTCCCCTCCTTCGTCTCCTTTCGCTCTCTTTCACCCTCCTTCATCTCGATCTGCTCTCTTTCACACTCCTTTGTCTCGCTTCGCCCTCTTTCACCCTCCTTCGTCTCGTTTCGCTCTCTTTGACCCTCCTTCATCTCGTTTTCCTCTCTTTGACACTCCTTCGTCCCGTTTAGCTCTCTTTCATCCTCCTTCGTCTCGTTTCGCTCTGTTTCACACTCCTCCGTCTCGTTTTGCTCTCTTTCACCATCCTTCGTCTCGTTTCGCTCTTTTCACCCTCCTTCGTCTCGTTTCGCTCTCTTTGAACCTCCTTCAACTCGTTTCGCTCTCTTTGACCCTCCTTCGTCTCGTTATGCTCTCTTTCACCCTCCTTCGTCTCGTTTCGCCCTCTTTGACGCTCCTTCGTCTCGTTTCGCTCACTTTCACCCTCCTTCGTTTCCGTTCGCTCTGTTTCACCCTCCTTTGTCTCGTTTCACTCTCTTTCACCCTCCTTCGTCTCGTGTCGCCGTCATTCACAATCCTTCTTCTCGTTTCCCTCTCTTTCACCCTCCTTCGTCTCCTTTCGCTCCCTTTCACCCTCCTTCATCTCGTTTCGGTCTCTTTCACCCTCCTTCATCTCGTTCCGCTCTCTTTGACCCTCCTTCGTCTCGTTTCGCCCTGTTTCACCCTCCTTCGTCTCGTTTCACTCTCTTTGACCCTCTTTCGTGTCGTTTCGCTCTCTTTGACCCCACTTCGTCTCGTTTCGCTCTCTTTGACCCTCCTTCGTCTCCTTTCGCTCCCTTTCACCCTCCTTCATCTCGTTTCGGTCTCTTTCACCCTCCTTCATCTCGTTCCGCTCTCTTTCACCCTCCTTCGTCTCGTTTCGCCGTCATTCACAATCCTTCTTCTCGTTTCCCTCTCTTTCACCCTCCTTCGTCTGCTTTCGCTCCCTTTCACCCTCCTTCATCTCGTTTCGGTCTCTTTCACCCTCCTTCATCTCGTTCCGCTCTCTTTGACCCTCCTTCGTCTCGTTTCGCCCTGTTTCACCCTCCTTCGTCTCGTTTCACTCTCTTTGACCCTCTTTCGTGTCGTTTCGCCGTTATTCACAATCCTTCTTCTCGTTTCCCTCTCTTTCACCCTCCTTCGTCTGCTTTCGCTCCCTTTCACCCTCCTTCATCTCGTTTCGGTCTCTTTCACCCTCCTTCATCTCGTTCCGCTCTCTTTGACCCTCCTTCGTCTCGTTTCGCCCTGTTTCACCCTCCTTCGTCTCGTTTCACTCTCTTTGACCCTCTTTCGTGTCGTTCCGCTCTCTTTGACCCTCCTTCGTCTCGTTACGCTCTCATTCACCCTCCTTCGTCTCGTTTCGCCCTCTTTGACCCTCCTTCGTCTCGGTTCGCTCTCTTTCACCCTCCTTCGTCTCGTTTTGCTCTCTTTCACCTTCTTTCGTCCCGTTTCGCTCTCTTTGACCCTCATTCGTCTCATTTCGCTCTCTTTCCCCTCCTTCGTCTCCTTTCGCTCTCTTTCACCCTCCTTCATCTCGATCTGCTCTCTTTCACCCTCCTTTGTCTCACTTCGCCCTCTTTCACCCTCCTTCGTCTCGTTTCGCTCTCTTTGACCCTCCTTCATCTCGTTTTCCTCTCTTTGACCCTCCTTCGTCCCGTTTAGCTCTCTTTCATCCTCCTTCGTCTCGTTTCGCTCTGTTTCACACTCCTCGGTCTCGTTTTGCTCTCTTTCACCCTCCTTCGTCTCGTTTCGCTCTTTTCACCCTCCTTCGTCTCGTTTCGCTCGCTTTGAACCTCCTTCATCTCGTTTCGCTCTCTTTGACCCTCCTTCGTCTCGTTATGCTCTCTGTCACCCTCATTCGTCTCGTTTCGCCCTCTTTGACCCTCCTTCGTCTCGTTTCGCCCTGTTTCACCCTCCTTCGTCTCCGTTCGCTCTCTATCATCCTCCTTCGTCTCGTTTCACTCTCTTTCACCCTCCTTCGTCTCGTTTCGCCGTCATTCACAATCCTTCTTCTCGTTTCCCTCTCTTTCACCCTCCTTCGTCTCCTTTCGCTCCCTTTCACTCTCCTTCATCTCGTTTCGGTCTCTTTCACCCTCCTTCATCTCGTTCCGCTCTCTTTCACCCTCCTTCGTCTCGTTTCGCCCTGTTTCACCCTCCTTCGTCTCGTTTCACTCTCTTTGACCCTCTTTCGTCTCGTTTCGCTCTCTTTGACCCCACTTCGTCTCGTTTCGCTCTCTTTGACCCTCCTTCGTCTCGTTACGCTCTCTTTCACCCTCCTTCGTCTCGTTTCGCCCTCTTTGACCCTCCTTCGTCTCGTTTCGCTCTCTTTCACCCTCCTTCGTCTCGCTTCGCCCTCTTTCACCCTCCTTCGTCTTGTTTCGCTCTCTTTCACCCTCCGTCGCCCTGCTTCAGTGTCTTTCATCCTCCTTCGTATCGTTCCGCTCTCTTTCACCCTCCTTCGATTCCTTTCGCTCTCTTTCACCCTCCTTCGCCACGTTTCGATCTCTTTCACCCTCCTTCGTCTCGTTTCCGTCTCGTTAACCCTCCTTCGTCTCCTTTCGGTCTCTTTCACCCTCCTTCGTCTCGTTCCGCTCTCGTTCACCCTCCTTCGACTCCTTTCGCTCTCTTTCACCCTCCTTCATCTCGTTTCGCTCTCTTTCACCCTCCTTCCTCTCGTTTCGCTCTCTTTTACCCTCCATCGTCTCGTTTTGCTCTCTTTCACCCTCCTTCGTCTGGTTTCGCTCTCTTTCTTCCTCCTTCGTCTCGTTTCGCTCTCTTTGAACCTCCTTCATCTCGTTTCGCTCTCTTTGACCCTCCTTCGTCTCGTTTCGCTCTCTTTGAACCTCCTTCATCTCGTTTCGCTCTCTTTGACCCTCCTTCGTCTCTTTATGCTGTCTTTCACCCTCCTTCGTCTCGTTTCGCCCTCTTTGACCCTCCTTCGTCTCGTTTCGCTCACTTTCACCCACTTTCTTCTCCTTTCGCTCTCTTTCACCCTCCTTCGTCTCGTTTCACTCTCTTTCACCCTCCTTCGTCTCATTTCGCCGTCATTCACAATCCTTCTCGTTTCCCTCTCTTTCACCCTCCTTCGTCTCCTTTCGCTCCCTTTCACCCTCCTTCATCTCGTTTCGGTCTCTTTCACCCTCCTTCGTCTCGTTACGCTCTCATTCACCCTCCTTCGTCTCGTTTCGCCCTCTTTGACCCTCCTTCGTCTCGGTTCGCTCTCTTTCACCCTCCTTCGTCTCGTTTTGCTCTCTTTCACCTTCTTTCGTCCCGTTTCGCTCTCTTTGACCCTCATTCGTCTCATTTCGCTCTCTTTCCCCTCCTTCGTCTCCTTTCGCTCTCTTTCACCCTCCTTCATCTCGATCTGCTCTCTTTCACCCTCCTTTGTCTCACTTCGCCCTCTTTCACCCTCCTTCGTCTCGTTTCGCTCTCTTTGACCCTCCTTCATCTCGTTTTCCTCTCTTTGACCCTCCTTCGTCCCGTTTAGCTCTCTTTCATCCTCCTTCGTCTCGTTTCGCTCTGTTTCACACTCCTCGGTCTCGTTTTGCTCTCTTTCACCCTCCTTCGTCTCGTTTCGCTCTTTTCACCCTCCTTCGTCTCGTTTCGCTCTCTTTGAACGTCCTTCATCTCGTTTCGCTCTCTTTGACCCTCCTTCGTCTCGTTATGCTCTCTGTCACCCTCATTCGTCTCGTTTCGCCCTCTTTGACCCTCCTTCGTCTCGTTTCGCTCACTTTCACCCTCCTTCGTCTCCGTTCGCTCTCTATCATCCTCCTTCGTCTCGTTTCACTCTCTTTCACCCTCCTTCGTCTCGTTTCGCCGTCATTCACAATCCTTCTTCTCGTTTCCCTCTCTTTCACCCTCCTTCGTCTCCTTTCGCTCCCTTTCACTCACCTTCATCTCGTTTCGGTCTCTTTCACCCTCCTTCATCTCGTTCCGCTCTCTTTCACCCTCCTTCGTCTCGTTTCGCCCTGTTTCACCCTCCTTCGTCTCGTTTCACTCTCTTTGACTCTCTTTCGTCTCGTTTCGCTCTCTTTGACCCCACTTCGTCTCGTTTCGCTCTCTTTGACCCTCCTTCGTCTCGTTACGCTCTCTTTCACCCTCCTTCGTCTCGTTTCGCCCTCTTTGACCCTCCTTCGTCTCGTTTCGCTCTCTTTCACCCTCCTTCGTCTCGCTTCGCCCTCTTTCACCCTCCTTCGTCTTGTTTCGCTCTCTTTCACCCTCCGTCGCCCTGCTTCAGTGTCTTTCATCCTCCTTCGTATCGTTCCACTCTCTTTCACCCTCCTTCGATTCCTTTCGCTCTCTTTCACCCTCCTTCGCCACGTTTCGCTCTCTTTCACCCTCCTTCGTCTCGTTTCCGTCTCGTTAACCCTCCTTCGTCTCCTTTCGGTCTCTTTCACCCTCCTTCGTCTCGTTCCGCTCTCGTTCACCCTCCTTCGACTCCTTTCGCTCTCTTTCACCCTCCTTCATCTCGTTTCGCTCTCTTTCACCCTCCTTCCTCTCGTTTCGCTCTCTTTTACCCTCCATCGTCTCGTTTTGCTCTCTTTCACCCTCCTTCGTCTCGTTTCGCTCTCTTTCATCCTCCTTCGTCTCGTTTCGCTCTCTTTGAACCTCCTTCATCTCGTTTCGCTCTCTTTGACCCTCCTTCGTCTCGTTTCGCTCTCTTTGAACCTCCTTCATCTCGTTTCGCTCTCTTTGACCCTCCTTCGTCTCTTTATGCTGTCTTTCACCCTCCTTCGTCTCGTTTCGCCCTCTTTGACCCTCCTTCGTCTCGTTTCGCTCACTTTCACCCTCCTTCGTCTCCGTTCGCTCTCTATCATCCTCCTTCGTCTCGTTTCACTCTCTTTCACCCTCCTTCGTCTCGTTTCGCCGTCATTCACAATCCTTCTTCTCGTTTCCCTCTCTTTCACCCTCCTTCGTCTCCTTTCGCTCCCTTTCACTCACCTTCATCTCGTTCCGCTCTCTTTCACCCTCCTTCGTCTCGTTTCGCCCTGTTTCACCCTCCTTCGTCTCGTTTCACTCTCTTTGACTCTCTTTCGTCTCGTTTCGCTCTCTTTGACCCCACTTCGTCTCGTTTCGCTCTCTTTGACCCTCCTTCGTCTCGTTACGCTCTCTTTCACCCTCCTTCGTCTCGTTTCGCCCTCTTTGACCCTCCTTCGTCTCGTTTCGCTCTCTTTCACCCTCCTTCGTCTCGCTTCGCCCTCTTTCACCCTCCTTCGTCTTGTTTCGCTCTCTTTCACCCTCCGTCGCCCTGCTTCAGTGTCTTTCATCCTCCTTCGTATCGTTCCGCTCTCTTTCACCCTCCTTCGATTCCTTTCGCTCTCTTTCACCCTCCTTCGCCACGTTTCGCTCTCTTTCACCCTCCTTCGTCTCGTTTCCGTCTCGTTAACCCTCCTTCGTCTCCTTTCGGTCTCTTTCACCCTCCTTCGTCTCGTTCCGCTCTCGTTCACCCTCCTTCGACTCCTTTCGCTCTCTTTCACCCTCCTTCATCTCGTTTCGCTCTCTTTCACCCTCCTTCCTCTCGTTTCGCTCTCTTTTACCCTCCATCGTCTCGTTTTGCTCTCTTTCACCCTCCTTCGTCTCGTTTCGCTCTCTTTCATCCTCCTTCGTCTCGTTTCGCTCTCTTTGAACCTCCTTCATCTCGTTTCGCTCTCTTTGACCCTCCTTCGTCTCGTTTCGCTCTCTTTGAACCTCCTTCATCTCGTTTCGCTCTCTTTGACCCTCCTTCGTCTCTTTATGCTGTCTTTCACCCTCCTTCGTCTCGTTTCGCCCTCTTTGACCCTCCTTCGTCTCGTTTCGCTCACTTTCACCCTCGTTCGTCTCCGTTCGCTCTCTTTCACCCTCCTTCGTCTCGTTTCACTCTCTTTCACCCTCCTTCGTCTCATTTCGCCGTCATTCACAATCCTTCTCGTTTCCCTCTCTTTCACCCTCCTTCGTCTCCTTTCGCTCCCTTTCACCCTCCTTCATCTCGTTTCGGTCTCTTTCACCCTCCTTCATCTCATTCCGCTCTCTTTCACCCTCCTTCGTCTCGTTTCGCCCTGTTTCACCCTCCTTCGTCTCGTTTCACTCTCTTTGACCCTCTTTCGTCTCGTTTCGCTCTCTTTGACCCCACTTTGTCTCGTTTCGGTCTCTTTGACCCTCCTTCGTCTCGTTACGCTCTCTTCCAACCTCCTTCGGCTCGTTTCGCCCTCTTTGACCCTCCTTCGTCTCGTTTCGCTCTTTTTCACGCTCCTTCGTCTCCGTTCGCTCTCTTTCACCCTCCTTCATGTCGTTTCACTCTCTTTCACTCTCCTTCGTCTCGTTTCGCTCTCTTTCACCCACCTTCGTCTCGTTTCGCCGTCATTCACAATACTTCTTCTCGTTTCGCTCTCTTTCACCCTCCTTCATCTCGTTTCGCTGTCTTTCACCCTCCTTCTTCTCGCTTCGCTCTCTTTCACCCTCCATCGTCTCGTTTCACTCTCTTTACCCTCCTTCGTCTCGTTTCGCTCTCTTTGACCCCACTTCGTCTCGTTACGCTCTCTTTCACACTCCTTCGTCTCGTTTCACCCTCTTTGACCCTCCTTCGTCTCGTTTCGCTCTTTTTAACCCTCCTTCATCTCCGTTCGCTGTCTTTCACCCTCCTTCATCTTGTTTCGCTCACATTCACGTTCCTTTGTCTCGTTTCACTCTCTTTCACCCTCCTTCGCCTCGTTTCGCTCTCTTCCACTCTCCTTCATCACGGTTCGCCCTCTTTCATCCTCCTTCATCTCGTTTTGCTCTCTTTGACCCCACTTCGTCTCGTTTCGCTCTCTTTGACCCTCCTTCGTCTCATTACGCTCTCTTTCACCCTCCTTCATCTCGTTTCGCCCTCTTTGACCCTCCTTCGACTCGTTTCGCTCTCTTTCACCGTCCTTCGTCTCCTTTCGCTCTCTTTCACCCTCCTTCATCTCGATCTGCTCTCTTGCACCCTCCTTTGTCTCGCTTCGCACTCTTTCACCCTCCTTCGTCTCGTTTCGCTCTCTTTCACTCTCCTTCATCTCGTTTCGGTCTCTTTCACCCTCCTTCATCTCGTTCCGCTCTCTTTCACCCTCCTTCGTCTCGTTTCGCCCTGTTTCACCCTCCTTCGTCTCGTTTCACTCTCTTTGACCCTCTTTCGTCTCGTTTCGCTCTCTTTGACCCCACTTCGTCTCGTTTCGCTCTCTTTGACCCTCCTTCGTCTCGTTACGCTCTCTTTCACCCTCCTTCGTCTCGTTTCGCCCTCTTTGACCCTCCTTCGTCTCGTTTCGCTCTCTTTCACCCTCCTTCGTCTCGCTTCGCCCTCTTTCACCCTCCTTCGTCTTGTTTCGCTCTCTTTCACCCTCCGTCGCCCTGCTTCAGTGTCTTTCACCCTCCTTCGTATCGTTCCGCTCTCTTTCACCCTCCTTCGATTCCTTTCGCTCTCTTTCACCCTCCTTCGCCACGTTTCGCTCTCTTTCACCCTCCTTCGTCTCGTTTCCGTCTCGTTAACCCTCCTTCGTCTCCTTTCGGTCTCTTTCACCCTCCTTCGTCTCGTTCCGCTCTCGTTCACCCTCCTTCGACTCCTTTCGCTCTATTTCACCCTCCTTCATCTCGTTTCGCTCTCTTTCACCCTCCTTCCTCTCGTTTCGCTCTCTTTTACCCTCCATCGTCTCGTTTTGCTCTCTTTCACCCTCCTTCGTCTCGTTTCGCTCTCTTTCATCCTCCTTCGTCTCGTTTCGCTCTCTTTGAACCTCCTTCATCTCGTTTCGCTCTCTTTGACCCTCCTTCGTCTCGTTTCGCTCTCTTTGAACCTCCTTCATCTCGTTTCGCTCTCTTTGACCCTCCTTCGTCTCTTTATGCTGTCTTTCACCCTCCTTCGTCTCGTTTCGCCCTCTTTGACCCTCCTTCGTCTCGTTTCGCTCACTTTCACCCTCGTTCGTCTCCGTTCGCTCTCTTTCACCCTCCTTCGTCTCGTTTCACTCTCTTTCACCCTCCTTCGTCTCATTTCGCCGTCATTCACAATCCTTCTCGTTTCCCTCTCTTTCACCCTCCTTCGTCTCCTTTCGCTCCCTTTCACCCTCCTTCATCTCGTTTCGGTCTCTTTCACCCTCCTTCATCTCGTTCCGCTCTCTTTCACCCTCCTTCGTCTCGTTTCGCCCTGTTTCACCCTCCTTCGTCTCGTTTCACTCTCTTTGACCCTCTTTCGTCTCGTTTCGCTCTCTTTGACCCCACTTTGTCTCGTTTCGGTCTCTTTGACCCTCCTTCGTCTCGTTACGCTCTCTTCCAACCTCCTTCGGCTCGTTTCGCCCTCTTTGACCCTCCTTCGTCTCGTTTCGCTCTTTTTCACCCTCCTTCATGTCGTTTCACTCTCTTTCACTCTCCTTCGTCTCGTTTCGCTCTCTTTCACCCACCTTCGTCTCGTTTCGCCGTCATTCACAATACTTCTTCTCGTTTCGCTCTCTTTCACCCTCCTTCATCTCGTTTCGCTCTCTTTCACCCTCCTTCTTCTCGCTTCGCTCTCTTTCACCCTCCATCGTCTCGTTTCACTCTCTTAACCCTCCTTCGTCTCGTTTCGCTCTCTTTGACCCCACTTCGTCTCGTTTCGCTCTCTTTGACCCTCCTTCGTCTCGTTACGCTCTCTTTCACACTCCTTCGTCTCGTTTCACCCTCTTTGACCCTCCTTCGTCTCGTTTCGCTCTTTTTAACCCTCCTTCCTCTCCGTTCGCTGTCTTTCACCCTCCTTCATCTTGTTTCGCTCACATTCACGTTCCTTTGTCTCGTTTCACTCTCTTTCACCCTCCTTCGCCTCGTTTCGCTCTCTTCCACTCTCCTTCATCACGGTTCGCCCTCTTTCATCCTCCTTCATCTCGTTTTGCTCTCTTTGACCCCACTTCGTCTCGTTTCGCTCTCTTTGACCCTCGTTCGTCTCATTACGCTCTCTTTCACCCTCCTTCATCTCGTTTCGCCCTCTTTGACCCTCCTTCGACTCGTTTCGCTCTCTTTCACCGTCCTTCGTCTCCTTTCGCTCTCTTTCATCCTCCTTCATCTCGATCTGCTCTCTTGCACCCTCCTTTGTCTCGCTTCGCACTCTTTCACCCTCCTTCGTCTCGTTTCGCTCTCTTTGACCCTCCTTCATCTCGTTTCGATCTCTTTGACCCTCCTTCGTCTCGTTTAGCTCTCTTTCATCCTCCTTCGTCTCGTTTCGCTGTTTCACACTCCTCCGTCTCGTTTTGCTCTCTTTCACCCTCCTTCGTCTCGTTTCGCTCTCTTTCACCCTCCTTCATCTTGCTCCGCTCTCTTTCACCCTCCTTCGACTCCTTTTGCTCTCTTTCACCCTCCTTCGCCTCGTTTCGCTCTCTTTCACCCTCCTTCGTCTCGTTTCTCTCTCTTTGACCCACCTTCATCTCGTTTCGCTCTCTTTCACCCTCCTTCATCTCGTTTCGCTCTCTTTCACCCTCCCTCTTCTCGTTTCGCTCTCTTTCACCCTCCTTCATCTCGTTTTGCTCTTTTTCACCCTCCTTCGTCTCGTTTCGGTCTCTTTAACCCACCTTCGTCTCGTTTCGGTCTCTTTCACCGTCTTTCGTCTCGTTCCGCTCTCTTTCACCCTCCTTCGACTCCTTTCGCTCTCTTTGACCCTCCTTCGTCTCGTTTCGTTCTCTTTCACGCTCCTTCATCTCGTTTCGCTCTCTTTCACCCTCCTTCCTCTCGTTTCGCTCTCTTTTACCCTCCATCATCTCGTTTTGCTCTCTTTCATCCTCCTTCGTCTCGTTTCGCTCTCTTTGAACCTCCTTCATCTCGTTTCGCTCTCTTTGACCCTCCTTCGTCTCGTTTCGCTCTCTTTGAACCTCCTTCATCTCGTTTCGCTCTCTTTGACCCTCCTTCGTCTCGTTATGCTCTCTTTCACCCTCCTTCGTCTCGTTTCGCCCTCTTTGACCCTCCTTCGTCTCGTTTCGCTCACTTTCACCCTCGTTCGTCTCCGTTCACTCTCTTTCACCCTCCTTCGTCTCGTTTCACTCTCTTTCACCCTCCTTCGTCTCGTTTCGCCGTCATTCACAATCCTTCTTCTCGTTTCCCTCTCTTTCACCCTCCTTCGTCTCCTTTCGCTCCCTTTCACACTCCTTCATCTCGTTTCGGTCTCTTTCACCCTCCTTCATCTCGTTCCGCTGTCTTTCACCCTCCTTCGTCTCGTTTCGCCCTGTTTCACCCTCCTTCGTCTCGTTTCACTCTCTTTGACTCTCTTTCGTCTCGTTTCGCTCTCTTTGACCCCACTTCGTCTCGTTTCGCTCTCTTTGTCCCTCCTTCGTCTCGTTACGCTCTCTTTCACCCTCCTTCGTCTCGTTTCGCCCTCTTTGACCCTCCTTCGTCTTGGTTCGCTCTCTTTCACCCTCCTTCGTCTCGTTTTGCTCTCTTTCACCTTCTTTCGTCTCGTTTCCCTCTCTTTGACCCTCCTTCCTCTCATTTCGCTCTCTTTCACCCTCCTTCGTCTCGTTTCGCTCTCTTTCATCCTCCTTCGTCTCGTTTCGCTCTCTTTGAACCTCCTTCATCTCGTTTCGCTCTCTTTGACCCTCCTTCGTCTCGTTTCGCTCTCTTTTAACCTCCTTCATCTCGTTTCGCTCTCTTTGAACCTCCTTCATCTCGTTTCGGTCTCTTTCACCCTCCTTCATCTCGTTCCGCTCTCTTTCACCCTCCTTCGTCTCGTTTCGCCCTGTTTCACCCTCCTTCATCTCGTTTCACTCTCTTTGACCCTCTTTCGTCTCGTTTCGCTCTCTTTGACCCCACTTTGTCTCGTTTCGGTCTCTTTGACCCTCCTTCGTCTCGTTACGCTCTCTTCCACCCTCCTTCGGCTCGTTTCGCCCTCTTTGACCCTCCTTCGTCTCGTTTCGCTCTTTTTCACCCTCCTTCATCTCCGTTCGCTCTCTTTCACCCTCCTTCATCTCGTTTCGCTCTCTTTCACTCTCCTTCGTCTCGTTTCGCTCTCTTTCACCCTCCTTCATCTCGTTTCGCCGTCATTCACAATACTTCTTCTCGTTTCGCTCTCTTTCACCCTCCATCATCTCGTTTCGCTCTCTTTCACCCTCCTTCTTCTCGCTTCGCTCTCTTTCACCCTCCATCGTCTCGTTTCACTCTCTTTCACCCTCCTTCGTCTCGTTTCGCTCTCTTTGACCCTCCTTCGTCTCGTTACGCTCTCTTTCACACTCCTTCGTCTCGTTTCGCCCTCTTTGACCCTCCTTCGTCTCGTTTCGCTCTTTTTCACCCTCCTTCGTCTCCGTTCGCTGTCTTTCACCCTCCTTCATCTTGTTTCGCTCTCATTCAGGTTCCTTTGTCTCGTTTTACTCTCATTCACCCTCCTTCGCCTCGTTTCGCTCTCTTCCACTCTCCTTCATCACGGTTCGCCCTCTTTCATCCTCCTTCATCTCGTTTCACTCTCTTTGACCCCACTTCGTCTCGTTTCGCTCTCTTTGACCCTCCTTCGTCTCATTACGCTCTCTTTCACCCTCCTTCATCTCGTTTCGCCCTCTTTGACCCTCCTTCGACTCGTTTCGCTCTCTTTCACCGTCCTTCGTCTCCTTTCGCTCTCTTTCACCCTCCTTCATCTCGATCTGCTCTCTTTCACCCTCCTTTGTCTCGCTTCGCCCTCTTTCACCCTCCTTCGTCTCGTTTCGCTCTCTTTGACCCTCCTTCATCTCGTTTCGATCTCTTTGACCCTCCTTCGTCTCGTTTAGCTCTCTTTCATCCTCCATCGTCTCGTTTCGCTGTTTCACACTCCTCCGTCTCGTTTTGCTCTCTTTCACCCTCCTTCGTCTCGTTTCGCTCTCTTTCACCCTCCTTCGTCTTGTTTCGCTCTGTTCCACCCGCCTTCGTCTCGTTTCACCCTCTTTCACCCTCCTTCATCTCGTTTCGCTCTCTTTCACCCTCCTTCGTCTCGTTCCGCTCTCTTTCACCCTCCTTCGACGCCTTTTGCTCTCTTTCACCCTCCTTCGCCTCGTTTCGCTCTCTTTCACCCTCCTTCGTCTCGTTTCGCTCTCTTTGACCCACCTTCATCTCGTTTCGCTCTCTTTCACCCTCCTTCATCTCGTTTCGCTCTCTTTCACCCTCCCTCTTCTCGTTTCGCTCTCTTTCACCCTCCTTCATCTCGTTTTGCTCTCTTTCACCCTCCTTCGTCTCGTTTCGGTCTCTTTAACCCACCTTCGTCTCGTTTCGGTCTCTTTCACCGTCCTTCGTCTCGTTCCGCTCTCTTTCACCCTCCTTCGACTCCTTTCGCTCTCTTTGACCCTCCTTCGTCCCCTTTCCCTCTCTTTCACGCTCCTTCATCTCGCTTCGCTCCCTTTCACCCTCCTTCATCTCGTTTCGCTCTCTTTCACCCTCCTTCCTCTCGTTTCGCTCTCTTTTACCCTCCATCATCTCGTTTCACTCTCTTTCATCCTCCTTCGTCTCGTTTCGCTCTCTTTGAACCTCCTTCATCTCGTTTCGCTCTCTTTGACCCTCCTTCGTCTCGTTTCGCTCTCTTTGAACCTCCTTCATCTCGTTTCGCTCTCTTTCACCCTCCTTCGTCTCGTTATGCTCTCTTTCACCCTCCTTCGTCTCGTTTCGCCCTCTTTGACCCTCCTTCGTCTCGTTTCGCTCACTTTCACCCTCGTTCGTCTCCGTTCACTCTCTTTCACCCTCCTTCGTCTTGTTTCGCCGTCATTCACAATCCTTCTTCTCGTTTCCCTCTCTTTCACCCTCCTTCGTCTCCTTTCGCTCCCTTTCACACTCCTTCATCTCGTTTCGGTCTCTTTCACCCTCCTTCATCTCGTTCCGATGTCTTTCACCCTCCTTCGTCTCGTTTCGCCCTGTTTCACCCTCCTTCGTCTCGTTTCACTCTCTTTGACCCTCTTTCGTCTCGTTTCGCTCTCTTTGACCCCACTTTGTCTCATTTCGATCTCTTTGTCCCTCCTTCGTCTCGTTACGCTCTCTTTCACCCTCCTTCGTCTCGTTTCGCCCTCTTTGACGCTACTTCGTCTCGTTTCGCTCACTTTCACCCTCCTTCGTTTCCGTTCGCTCTGTTTCACCCTCCTTCGTCTCGTTTCACTCTCTTTCACCCTCCTTCGTCTCGTGTCGCCGTCATTCACAATCCTTCTTCTCGTTTCCCTCTCTTTCACCCTCCTTCGTCTCCTTTCGATCCCTTTCACCCTCCTTCATCTCGTTTCGGTCTCTTTCACCCTCCTTCATCTCGTTCCGCTCTCTTTCACCCTCCTTCGTCTCGTTTCACTCTCTTTGACCCTCTTTCGTGTCGTTTCGCTCTCTTTGACCCCACTTCGTCTCGTTTCGCTCTCTTTGACCCTCCTTCGTCTCCTTTCGCTCCCTTTCACCCTCCTTCATCTCGTTTCGGTCTCTTTCACCCTCCTTCATCTCGTTCTGCTCTCTTTCACCCTCCTTCGTCTCGTTTCGCCGTCATTCACAATCCTTCTTCTCGTTTCCCTCTCTTTCACCCTCCTTCGTCTGCTTTCGCTCCCTTTCACCCTCCTTCATCTCGTTTCGGTCTCTTTCACCCTCCTTCATCTCGTTCCGCTCTCTTTGACCCTCCTTCGTCTCGTTTCGCCCTGTTTCACCCTCCTTCGTCTCGTTTCACTCTCTTTGACCCTCTTTCGTGTCGTTTCGCCGTTATTCACAATCCTTCTTCTCGTTTCCCTCTCTTTCACCCTCCTTCGTCTGCTTTCGCTCCCTTTCACCCTCCTTCATCTCGTTTCGGTCTCTTTCACCCTCCTTCATCTCGTTCCGCTCTCTTTGACCCTCCTTCGTCTCGTTTCGCCCTGTTTCACCCTCCTTCGTCTCGTTTCACTCTCTTTGACCCTCTTTCGTGTCGTTTCGCTCTCTTTGACCCCACTTCGTCTCGTTTCGCTCTCTTTGACCCTCCTTCGTCTCGTTACGCTTTCTTTCACCCTCCTTCATCTCGTTTCGCCCTCTTTGACCCTCCTTCGTCTCGTTTCGCTCTCTTTCACCCTCCTTCGTCTCGCTTCGCCCTCTTTCACCCTCCTTCGTCTCGTTTCGCTCTCTTTGACCCTCCTTCATCTCGTTTCGCTCTCTTTCACCCTCCTTCGTCTCGTTTCGCTCTCTTCCACCCTCCTTCGTCTCGTTTCGCCCTCTTTCACCCTCCTTTGTCTTGTTTCGCTCTCTTTCACCCACCTTCATCTCGTTTTGCTCTCTTTCACCCTCCTTCGCCCTGCTTCAGTGTCTTTCATCCTCCTTCGTATCGTTCCGCTCTCTTTCACCCTCTTTCGATTCCTTTCGCTCTCTTTCACCCTCCTTCGCCACGTTTCGCTCTCTTTCACCCTCCTTCATCTCGTTTCGGTCTCTTTAACCCTCCTTCGTCTCCTTTCGGTGTCTTTCACCCTCCTTCGTCTCGTTCCGCTCTCGTTCACCCTCCTTCGACTCCTTTCGCTCTCTTTCACCCTCCTTCATCTCGTTTCGCTCTCTTTCACCCTCCTTCATCTCGTTTTGCTCTCTTTCACCCTCCTTCGTCTCGTTTCGGTCTCTTTAACCCACCTTCATCTCGTTTCGGTCTCTTTCACCGTCCTTCGTCTCGTTCCGCTCTCTTTCACCCTCATTTGACTCCTTTCGCTCTCTTTGACCCTCCTTCGTCTCGTTTTGCTCTCTTTCACGCTCCTTCATCTCGCTTCGCTCTCTTTCACCCTCCTTCATCTCGTTTCGCTCTCTTTCACCCTCCATCGTCTCGTTTCACTCTCTTTCATCCTCCTTCGTCTCGTTTCGCTCTCTTTGAACCTCCTTCATCTCGTTTCGCTCTCTTTGACCCTCCTTCGTCTCGTTTCGCTCTCTTTGATCCTCCTTCATCTCGTTTCGCTCTCTTTGACCCTCCTTCGTCTCGTTATGCTCTCTTTCACCCTCCTTCGTCTCGTTTCGCCCTCTTTGACCCTCCTTCATCTCGTTTCGCTCACTTTCACCCTCCTTCGTCTCCGTTCGCTCTCTTTCACCCTCCTTCGTCTCGTTTCACTCTCTTTCACCCTCCTTCGTCTCGTTTCGCCGTCATTCACAATCCTTCTTCTCGTTTCCCTCTCTTTCACCCTCCTTCGTCTCCTTTCGCTCCCTTTCACCCTCCTTCATCTCGTTCCGATGTCTTTCACCCTCCTTCGTCTCGTTTCGCCCTGTTTCACCCTCCTTCGTCTCGTTTCACTCTCTTTGACCCTCTTTCGTCTCGTTTCGCTCTCTTTGACCCCACTTTGTCTCATTTCGCTCTCTTTGTCCCTCCTTCATCTCGTTACGCTCTCTTTCACCCTCCTTCGTCTCGTTTCGCCCTCTTTGACCCTCCTTCGTCTCGGTTCGCTCTCTTTCACCCTCCTTCGTCTCGTTTTGCTCTCTTTCACCTTCTTTCGTCTCGTTTCGCTCTCTTTGACCCTCCTTCGTCTCATTTCGCTCTCTTTCCCCTCCTTCGTCTCCTTTCGCTCTCTTTCACCCTCCTTCATCTCGATCTGCTCTCTTTCACCCTCCTTTGTCTCGCTTCGCCCTCTTTCACCCTCCTTCGTCTCGTTTCGCTCTCTTTGACCCTCCTTCATCTCGTTTTCCTCTCTTTGACACTCCTTCGTCCCGTTTAGCTTTCTTTCATCCTCCTTCGTCTCGTTTCGCTCTGTTTCACACTCCTCCGTCTCGTTTTGCTCTCTTTCACCATCCTTCGTCTCGTTTCGCTCTTTTCACCCTCCTTCGTCTCGTTTCGCTCTCTTTGAACCTCCTTCAACTCGTTTCGCTCTCTTTGACCCTCCTTCGTCTCGTTATGCTCTCTTTCACCCTCCTTCGTCTCGTTTCGCCCTCTTTGACGCTCCTTCGTCTCGTTTCGCTCACTTTCACCCTCCTTCGTTTCCGTTCGCTCTGTTTCACCCTCCTTCGTCTCGTTTCACTCTCTTTCAACCTCCTTCGTCTCGTGTCGCCGTCATTCACAATCCTTCTTCTCGTTTCCCTCTCTTTCACCCTCCTTCGTCTCCTTTCGCTCCCTTTCACCCTCCTTCATCTCGTTTCGGTCTCTTTCACCCTCCTTCATCTCGTTCCGCTCTCTTTGACCCTCCTTCGTCTCGTTTCGCCCTGTTTCACCCTCCTTCGTCTCGTTTCACTCTCTTTGACCCTCTTTCGTGTCGTTTCGCTCTCTTTGACCCCACTTCGTCTCGTTTCGCTCTCTTTGACCCTCCTTCGTCTCCTTTCGCTCCCTTTCACCCTCCTTCATCTCGTTTCGGTCTCTTTAACCCTCCTTCGTCTCCTTTCGGTGTCTTTCACCCTCCTTCGTCTCGTTCCGCTCTCGTTCACCCTCCTTCGACTCCTTTCGCTCTCTTTCACCCTCCTTCATCTCGTTTCGCTCTCTTTCACCCTCCTTCATCTCGTTTTGCTCTCTTTCACCCTCCTTCGTCTCGTTTCGGTCTCTTTAACCCACCTTCATCTCGTTTCGGTCTCTTTCACCGTCCTTCGTCTCGTTCCGCTCTCTTTCACCCTCATTTGACTCCTTTCGCTCTCTTTGACCCTCCTTCGTCTCGTTTCGCTCTCTTTCACGCTCCTTCATCTCGCTTCGCTCTCTTTCACCCTCCTTCATCTCGTTTCGCTCTCTTTCACCCTCCATCGTCTCGTTTCACTCTCTTTCATCCTCCTTCGTCTCGTTTCACTCTCTTTGAACCTCCTTCATCTCGTTTCGCTCTCTTTGACCCTCCTTCGTCTCGTTTCGCTCTCTTTGATCCTCCTTCATCTCGTTTCGCTCTCTTTGACCCTCCTTCGTCTCGTTATGCTCTCTTTCACCCTCCTTCGTCTCGTTTCGCCCTCTTTGACCCTCCTTCGTCTCGTTTCGCTCACTTTCACCCTCCTTCGTCTCTGTTCGCTCTCTTTCACCCTCCTTCGTCTCGTTTCACTCTCTTTCACCCTCCTTCGTCTCGTTTCGCCGTCATTCACAATCCTTCTTCTCGTTTCCCTCTCTTTCACCCTCCTTCGTCTGCTTTCGCTCCCTTTCACCCTCCTTCATCTCGTTTCGGTCTCTTTCACCCTCCTTCATCTCGTTCCGCTCTCTTTGACCCTCCTTCGTCTCGTTTCGCCCTGTTTCACCCTCCTTCGTCTCGTTTCACTCTCTTTGACCCTCTTTCGTGTCGTTTCGCCGTCATTCACAATCCTTCTTCTCGTTTCCCTCTCTTTCACCCTCCTTCGTCTGCTTTCGCTCCCTTTCACCCTCCTTCATCTCGTTTCGGTCTCTTTCACCCTCCTTCATCTCGTTCCGCTCTCTTTGACCCTCCTTCGTCTCGTTTCGCCCTGTTTCACCCTCCTTCGTCTCGTTTCACTCTCTTTGGCCCTCTTTCGTGTCGTTTCGCTCTCTTTGACCCCACTTCGTCTCGTTTCGCTCTCTTTGACCCTCCTTCGTCTCGTTACGCTCTCTTTCACCCTCCTTCATCTCGTTTCGCCCTCTTTGACCCTCCTTCGTCTCGTTTCGCTCTCTTTCACCCTCCTTCGTCTCGCTTCGCCCTCTTTCACCCTCCTTCGTCTCGTTTCGCTCTCTTTGACCCTCCTTCATCTCGTTTCGCTCTCTTTCACCCTCATTCGTCTCGTTTCGCTCTCTTCCACTCTCCTTCGTCTCGTTTCGCCCTCTTTCACCCTACTTTGTCTTGTTTCGCTCTCTTTCACCCACCTTCATCTCGTTTTGCTCTCTTTCACCCTCCTTCGCCCTGCTTCAGTGTCTTTCATCCTCCTTCGTATCGTTCCGCTCTCTTTCACCCTCCTTCGATTCCTTTCGCTCTCTTTCACCCTCCTTCGCCACGTTTCGCTCTCTTTCACCCTCCTTCGTCTCGTTTCGGTCTCTTTAACCCTCCTTCGTCTCCTTTCGGTGTCTTTCACCCTCCTTCGTCTCGTTCCGCTCTCGTTCACCCTCCTTCGACTCCTTTCGCTCTCTTTCACCCTCCTTCATCTCGTTTCGCTCTCTTTCACCCTCCTTCATCTCGTTTTGCTCTCTTTCACCCTCCTTCGTCTCGTTTCGGTCTCTTTAACCCACCTTCATCTCGTTTCGGTCTCTTTCACCGTCCTTCGTCTCGTTCCGCTCTCTTTCACCCTCATTTGACTCCTTTCGCTCTCTTTGACCCTCCTTCGTCTCGTTTCGCTCTCTTTCACGCTCCTTCATCTCGCTTCGCTCTCTTTCACCCTCCTTCATCTCGTTTCGCTCTCTTTCACCCTCCATCGTCTCGTTTCACTCTCTTTCATCCTCCTTCGTCTCGTTTCACTCTCTTTGAACCTCCTTCATCTCGTTTCGCTCTCTTTGACCCTCCTTCGTCTCGTTTCGCTCTCTTTGATCCTCCTTCATCTCGTTTCGCTCTCTTTGACCCTCCTTCGTCACGTTATGCTCTCTTTCACCCTCCTTCGTCTCGTTTCACTCTCTTTCACCCTCCTTCGTCTCGTTTCGCCGTCATTCACAATCCTTCTTCTCGTTTCCCTCTCTTTCACCCTCCTTCGTCTCCTTTCGCTCCCTTTCACCCTCCTTCATCTCGTTTCGGTCTCTTTCACCCTCCTTCATCTCGTTCCGCTCTCTTTCACCCTCCTTCGTCTCGTTTCGCCCTGTTTCACCCTCCTTCGTCTCGTTTCACTCTCTTTGACCCTCTTTCGTCTCGTTTCGCTCTCTTTGACCCCACTTCGTCTCGTTTCGCTCTCTTTGTCCCTCCTTCGTCTCGTTACGCTCTCATTCACCCTCCTTCGTCTCGTTTCGCCCTCTTTGACCCTCCTTCGTCTCGGTTCGCTCTCTTTCACCCTCCTTCGTCTCGTTTTGCTCTCTTTCACCTTCTTTCGTCTCGTTTCGCTCTCTTTGACCCTCCTTCGTCTCATTTCGCATTCTTTCCCCTCCTTCGTCTCCTTTCGCTCTCTTTCACCCTCCTTCATCTCGATCTGCTCTCTTTCACCCTCCTTTGTCTCGCTTCGCCCTCTTTCACCCTCCTTCGTCTCGTTTCGCTCTCTTTGACCCTCCTTCATCTCGTTTTCCTCTCTTTGACCCTCCTTCGTCCCGTTTAGCTCTCTTTCATCCTCCTTCGTCTCGTTTCGCTCTGTTTCACACTCCTCGGTCTCGTTTTGCTCTCTTTCACCCTCCTTCGTCTCGTTTCGCTCTTTTCACCCTCCTTCGTCTCGTTTCGCTCTCTTTGAACCTCCTTCATCTCGTTTCGCTCTCTTTGACCCTCCTTCGTCTCGTTATGCTCTCTTTCACCCTCCTTCGTCTCGTTTCGGCCTCTTTGACCCTCCTTCGTCTCGTTTCGCTCACTTTCACCCTCCTTCGTCTCCGTTCGCTCCCTATCACCCTCCTTCGTCTCGTTTCACTCTCTTTCACCCTCCTTCGTCTCGTTTCGCCGTCATTCACAATCCTTCTTCTCGTTTCCCTCTCTTTCACCCTCCTTCGTCTCCTTTCGCTCCCTTTCACTCTCCTTCATCTCGTTTCGGTCTCTTTCACCCTCCTTCATCTCGTTCCGCTCTCTTTCACCCTCCTTCGTCTCGTTTCGCCCTGTTTCACCCTCCTTCGTCTCGTTTCACTCTCTTTGACCCTCTTTCGTCTCGTTTCGCTCTCTTTGACCCCACTTCGTCTCGTTTCGCTCTCTTTGACCCTCCTTCGTCTCGTTACGCTCTCTTTCACCCTCCTTCGTCTCGTTTCGCCCTCTTTGACTCTCCTTCGTCTCGTTTCGCTCTCTTTCACCCTCCTTCGTCTCGCTTCGCCCTCTTTCACCCTCCTTCGTCTTGTTTCGCTCTCTTTCACCCTCCTTCGCCCTGCTTCAGTGTCTTTCATCCTCCTTCGTATCGTTCCGCTCTCTTTCACCCTCCTTCGATTCCTTTCGCTCTCTTTCACCCTCCTTCGCCACGTTTCGCTCTCTTTCACCCTCCTTCGTCTCGTTTCGGTCTCGTTAACCCTCCTTCGTCTCCTTTCGGTCTCTTTCACCCTCCTGCGTCTCGTTCCGCTCTCGTTCACCCTCCTTCGACTCCTTTCGCTCTCTTTCACCCTCCTTCGTCTCGTTTCGCTCACTTTCACCCTCGTTCGTCTCCGTTCGCTCTCTTTCACACTCCTTCATCTCGTTTCGGTCTCTTTCACCCTCCTTCATCTCGTTCCGCTGTCTTTCACCCTCCTTCGTCTCGTTTCGCCCTGTTTCACCCTCCTTCGACTCGTTTCGCTCTCTTTGACCCTCCTTCGTCTCGTTATGCTCTTTCACCCTCCTTCGTCTCGTTTCGCCCTCTTTGACCCTCCTTCGTCTCGTTTCGCTCACTTTCACCCTCGTTCGTCTCCGTTCACTCTCTTTCACCCTCCTTCGTCTCGTTTCGCCGTCATTCACAATCCTTCTTCTCGTTTCCCTCTCTTTCACCCTCCTTCGTCTCCTTTCGCTCCCTTTCACACTCCTTCATCTCGTTTTGGTCTCTTTCACCCTCCTTCATCTCGTTCCGATGTCTTTCACCCTCCTTCGTCTCGTTTCGCCCTGTTTCACCCTCCTTCGTCTCGTTTCACTCTCTTTGACCCTCTTTCGTCTCGTTTCGCTCTCTTTGACCCCACTTCGTCTCGTTTCGCTCTCTTTGTCCCTCCTTCGTCTCGTTACGCTCTCTTTCACCCTCCTTCGTCTCGTTTCGCCCTCTTTGACCCTCCTTCGTCTCGGTTCGCTCTCTTTCACCCTCCTTCGTCTCGTTTTGCTCTCTTTCACCTTCTTTCGTCTCGTTTCGCTCTCTTTGACCCTCCTTCGTCTCATTTCGCTCTCTTTCCCCTCCTTCGTCTCCTTTCGCTCTCTTTCACCCTCCTTCATCTCGATCTGCTCTCTTTCACCCTCCTTTGTCTCGCTTCGCCCTCTTTCACCCTCCTTCGTCTCGTTTCGCTCTCTTTGACCCTCCTTCATCTCGTTTTCCTCTCTTTGACCCTCCTTCGTCCCGTTTAGCTCTCTTTCATCCTCCTTCGTCTCGTTTCGCTCTGTTTCACACTCCTCCCTCTCGTTTTGCTCTCTTTCACCATCCTTCGTCTCGTTTCGCTCTGTACACCCTCCTTCGTCTCGTTTCGCTCTCTTTGAACCTCCTTCATCTCGTTTCGCTCTCTTTGACCCTCCTTCGTCTCGTTATGCTCTCTTTCACCCTCCTTCGTCTCGTTTCGCCCTCTTTGACGCTCCTTCGTCTCGTTTCGCTCACTTTCACCCTCCTTCATTTCCGTTCGCTCTGTTTCACCCTCCTTCGTCTCGTTTCACTCTCTTTCACCCTCCTTCGTCTCGTTTCGCCGTCATTCACAATCCTTCTTCTCGTTTCCCTCTCTTTCACCCTCCTTCGTCTCCTTTCGCTCCCTTTCACCCTCCTTCATCTCGTTTCGGTCTCTTTCACCCTCCTTCATCTCGTTCCGCTCTCTTTGACCCTCCTTCGTCTCGTTTCGCCCTGTTTCTCCCTCCTTCGTCTCGTTTCACTCTCTTTGACCCTCTTTCGTGTCGTTTCGCTCTCTTTGACCCCACTTCGTCTCGTTTCGCTCTCTTTGACCCTCCTTCGTCTCCTTTCGCTCCCTTTCACCCTCCTTCATCTCGTTTCGGTCTCTTTCACCCTCCTTCATCTCGTTCCGCTCTCTTTCACCCTCCTTCGTCTCGTTTCGCCGTCATTCACAATCCTTCTTCTCGTTTCCCTCTCTTTCACCCTCCTTCGTCTCCTTTCGTTCCCTTTCACCCTCCTTCATCTCGTTTCGGTCTCTTTCACCCTCCTTCATCTCGTTCCGCTCTCTTTGACCCTCCTTCGTCTCGTTTCGGTCTCTTTAACCCACCTTCATCTCGTTTCGGTCTCTTTCACCGTCCTTCGTCTCGTTCCGCTCTCTTTCACCCTCATTTGACTCCTTTCGCTCTCTTTGACCCTCCTTCGTCTCGTTTCACTCTCTTTCATCCTCCTTCGTCTCGTTTCGCTCTCTTTGAACCTCCTTCATCTCGTTTCGCTCTCTTTGACCCTCCTTCGTCTCGTTTCGCTCTCTTTGATCCTCCTTCATCTCGTTTCGCTCTCTTTGACCCTCCTTCGTCTCGTTATGCTCTCTTTCACCCTCCTTCGTCTCGTTTCGCCCTCTTTGACCCTCCTTCGTCTCGTTTCGCTCACTTTCACCCTCCTTCGTCTCCGTTCGCTCTCTTTCACCCTCCTTCATCTCGTTTCACTCTCTTTCACCCTCCTTCGTCTCGTTTCGCCGTCATTCACAATCCTTCTTCTCGTTTCCCTCTCTTTCACCCTCCTTCGTCTCCTTTCGCTCCCTTTCACCCTCCTTCATCTCGTTTCGGTCTCTTTCACCCTCCTTCATCTCGTTCCGCTCTCTTTCACCCTCCTTCGTCTCGTTTCGCCCTGTTTCACCCTCCTTCGTCTCGTTTCACTCTCTTTGACCCTCTTTCGTCTCGTTTCGCTCTCTTTGACCCCACTTCGTCTCGTTTCGCTCTCTTTGTCCCTCCTTCGTCTCGTTACGCTCTCTTTCACCCTCCTTCATCTCGTTTCACTCTCTTTCACCCTCCTTCGTCTCGTTTCGCCGTCATTCACAATCCTTCTTCTCGTTTCCCTCTCTTTCACCCTCCTTCGTCTCGTTTCGGTCTCGTTAACCCTCCTTCGTCTCCTTTCGGTCTCTTTCACCCTCCTGCGTCTCGTTCCGCTCTCGTTCACCCTCCTTCGACTCCTTTCGCTCTCTTTCACCCTCCTTCGTCTCGTTTCGCTCACTTTCACCCTCGTTCGTCTCCGTTCGCTCTCTTTCACACTCCTTCATCTCGTTTCGGTCTCTTTCACCCTACTTCATCTCGTTCCGCTGTCTTTCACCCTCCTTCGTCTCGTTTCACCCTGTTTCACCCTCCTTCGACTCGTTTCGCTCTCTTTGACCCTCCTTCGTCTCGTTGTGCTCTCTTTGACCCTCCTTCGTCTCGTTTCGCCCTCTTTGACCCTCCTTCGTCTCGTTTCGCTCACTTTCACCCTCGTTCGTCTCCGTTCACTCTCTTTCACCCTCCTTCGTCTCGTTTCGCCGTCATTCACAATCCTTCTTCTCGTTTCCCTCTCTTTCACCCTCCTTCGTCTCCTTTCGCTCCCTTTCACACTCCTTCATCTCGTTTCGGTCTCTTTCACCCTCCTTCATCTCGTTCCGATGTCTTTCACCCTCCTTCGTCTCGTTTCACTCTCTTTGACCCTCTTTCGTCTCGTTTCGCTCTCTTTGACCCCACGTCGTCTCGTTTCGCTCTCTTTGTCCCTCCTTCGTCTCGTTACGCTCTCTTTCACCCTCCTTCGTCTCGTTATGCTCTCTTTCACCCTCCTTCGTCTCGTTTCGCCCTCTTTGACCCTCCTTCGTCTCGTTTCGCTCACTTTCACCCTCCTTCGTCTCCGTTCGCTCTCTATCACCCTCCTTCGTCTCGTTTCACTCTCTTTCACCCTCCTTCGTCTCGTTTCGCCGTCATTCACAATCCTTCTTCTCGTTTCCCTCTCTTTTACCCTCCTTCGTCTCCTTTCGCTCCCTTTCACTCTCCTTCATCTCGTTTCGGTCTCTTTCACCCTCCTTCATCTCGTTCCGCTCTCTTTCACCCTCCTTCGTCTCGTTTCGCCCTGTTTCACCCTCCTTCGTCTCGTTTCACTCTCTTTGACCCTCTTTCGTCTCGTTTCGCTCTCTTTGACCCCACTACGTCTCGTTTCGCTCTCTTTGACGCTCCTTTGTCTCGTTACGCTCTCTTTCACCCTCCTTCGTCTCGTTTCGCCCTCTTTGACCCTCCTTCGTCTCGTTTCGCTCTCTTTCACCCTCCTTCGTCTCGCTTCGCCCTCTTTCACCCTCCTTCGTCTTGTTTCGCTCTCTTTCACCCTCCTTCGCCCTGCTTCAGTGTCTTTCATCCTCCTTCGTATCGTTCCGCTCTCTTTCACCCTCCTTCAATTCCTTTCGCTGTCTTTCACCCTCCTTCGCCACGTTTCGCTCTCTTTCACCCTCCTTCGTCTCGTTTCGGTCTCGTTAACCCTCCTTCGTCTCCTTTCGGTCTCTTTCACCCTCCTGCGTCTCGTTCCGCTCTCGTTCACCCTCCTTCGACTCCTTTCGCTCTCTTTCACCCTCCTTCGTCTCGTTTCGCTCACTTTCACCCTCGTTCGTCTCCGTTCGCTCTCTTTCACACTCCTTCATCTCGTTTCGGTCTCTTTCACCCTACTTCATCTCGTTCCGCTGTCTTTCACCCTCCTTCGTCTCGTTTCGCCCTGTTTCACCCTCCTTCGACTCGTTTCGCTCTCTTTGACCCTCCTTCGTCTCGTTGTGCTCTCTTTCACCCTCCTTCGTCTCGTTTCGCCCTCTTTGACCCTCCTTCGTCTCGTTTCGCTCACTTTCACCCTCGTTCGTCTCCGTTCACTCTCTTTCACCCTCCTTCGTCTCGTTTCGCCGTCATTCACAATCCTTCTTCTCGTTTCCCTCTCTTTCACCCTCCTTCGTCTCCTTTCGCTCCCTTTCACACTCCTTCATCTCGTTTCGGTCTCTTTCACCCTCCTTCATCTCGTTCCGATGTCTTTCACCCTCCTTCGTCTCGTTTCACTCTCTTTGACCCTCTTTCGTCTCGTTTCGCTCTCTTTGACCCCACGTCGTCTCGTTTCGCTCTCTTTGTCCCTCCTTCGTCTCGTTACGCTCTCTTTCACCCTCCTTCGTCTCGTTTCGCCCTCTTTGACCCTCCTTCGTCTCGGTTCGCTCTCTTTCACCCTCCTTCGTCTCGTTTTGCTCTCTTTCACCTTCTTTCGTCTCGTTTCGCTCTCTTTGACCCTCCTTCGTCTCATTTCGCTCTCTTTCCCCTCCTTCGTCTCCTTTCGCTCTCTTTCACCCTCCTTCATCTCGATCTGCTCTCTTTCACCCTCCTTTGTCTCGCTTCGCCCTCTTTGACCCTCCTTCGTCTCGTTTCGCTCTCTTTGACCCTCCTTCATCTCGTTTTCCTCTCTTTGACCCTCCTTCGTCCCGTTTAGCTCTCTTTCATCCTCCTTCGTCTCGTTTCGCTCTGTTTCACACTCCTCCGTCTCGTTTTGCTCTCTTTCACCATCCTTCGTCTCGTTTCGCTCTTTTCACCCTCCTTCGTCTCGTTTCGCTCTCTTTGAACCACCTTCATCTCGTTTCGCTCTCTTTGACCCTCCTTCGTCTCGTTATGCTCTCTTTCACCCTCCTTCGTCTCGTTTCGCCCTCTTTGACGCTCCTTCGTCTCGTTTCGCTCACTTTCACCCTCCTTCATTTCCGTTCGCTCTGTTTCACCCTCCTTCGTCTCGTTTCACTCTCTTTCACCCTCCTTCGTCTCGTTTCGCCGTCATTCACAATCCTTCTTCTCGTTTCCCTCTCTTTCTCCCTCCTTCGTCTCCTTTCGCTCCCTTTCACCCTCCTTCATCTCGTTTCGGTCTCTTTCACCCTCCTTCATCTCGTTCCGCTCTCTTTGACCCTCCTTCGTCTCGTTTCGCCCTGTTTCACCCTCCTTCGTCTCGTTTCACTCTCTTTGACCCTCTTTCGTGTCGTTTCGCTCTCTTTGACCCCACTTCGTCTCGTTTCGCTCTCTTTGACCCTCCTTCGTCTCCTTTCGCTCCCTTTCACCCTCCTTCATCTCGTTTCGGTCTCTTTCACCCTCCTTCATCTCGTTCCGCTCTCTTTCACCCTCCTTCGTCTCGTTTCGCCGTCATTCACAATCCTTCTTCTCGTTTCCCTCTCTTTCACCCTCCTTCGTCTCCTTTCGTTCCCTTTCACCCTCCTTCATCTCGTTTCGGTCTCTTTCACCCTCCTTCATCTCGTTCCGCTCTCTTTGACCCTCCTTTGTCTCGTTTCGCCCTGTTTCACCCTCCTTCGTCTCGTTTCACTCTCTTTGACCCTCTTTCGTGTCGTTTCGCTCTCTTTGACCCCACTTCGTCTCGTTTCGCTCTCTTTGACCCTCCTTCGTCTCGTTACGCTCTCTTTCACCCTCCTTCGTCTCGTTTCGCCCTCTTTGACCCTCCTTCGTCTCGTTTCGCTCTCTTTCACCCTCCTTCGTCTCGCTTCGCCCTCTTTCACCCTCCTTCGTCTCGTTTCGCTCTCTTTGACCCTCCTTCATCTCGTTTCGCTCTCTTTCACCCTCCTTCGTCTCGTTTCGCTCTCTTCCACCCTCCTTCGTCTCGTTTCGCCCTCTTTCACCCTCCTTTGTCTTGTTTCGCTCTCTTTCACCCACCTTCATCTCGTTTTGCTCTCTTTCACCCTCCTTCGCCCTGCTTCAGTGTCTTTCATCCTCCTTCGTATCGTTCCGCTCTCTTTCACCCTCCTTCGATTCCATTCGCTCTCTTTCACCCTCCTTCGCCACGTTTCGCTCTCTTTCACCCTCCTTCGTCTCGTTTCGGTCTCTTTAACCCTCCTTCGTCTCCTTTCGGTGTCTTTCACCCTCCTTCGTCTCGTTCCGCGCTTGTTCACCCTCCTTCGACTCCTTTCGCTCTCTTTCACCCTCCTTCATCTCGTTTCGCTCTCTTTCACCCTCCTTCATCTCGTTTTGCTCTCTTTCACCCTCCTTCGTCTCGTTTCGGTCTCTTTAACCCACCTTCATCTCGTTTCGGTCTCTTTCACTGTCCTTCGTCTCGTTCCGCTCTCTTTCACCCTCATTTGACTCCTTTCGCTCTCTTTGACCCTCCTTCGTCTCGTTTCGCTCTCTTTCACGCTCCTTCATCTCGCTTCGCTCTCTTTCACCCTCCTTCATCTCGTTTCGCTCTCTTTCACCCTCCATCGTCTCGTTTCACTCTCTTTCATCCTCCTTCGTCTCGTTTCGCTCTCTTTGAACCTCCTTCATCTCGTTTCGCTCTCTTTGACCCTCCTTCGTCTCGTTTCGCTCTCTTTGATCCTCCTTCATCTCGTTTCGCTCTCTTTGACCCTCCTTCGTCTCGTTATGCTCTCTTTCACCCTCCTTCATCTCGTTTCGCCCTCTTTGACCCTCCTTCGTCTCGTTTCGCTCACTTTCACCCTCCTTCGTCTCCGTTCGCTCTCTTTCACCCTCCTTCGTCTCGTTTCACTCTCTTTCACCCTCCTTCGTCTCGTTTCGCCGTCATTCACAATCCTTCTTCTCGTTTCCCTCTCTTTCACCCTCCTTCGTCTCTTTTCGCTCCCTTTCACCCTCCTTCATCTCGTTTCGGTCTCTTTCACCCTCCTTCATCTCGTTCCGCTCTCTTTCACCCTCCTTCGTCTCGTTTCGCCCTGTTTCACCCTCCTTCGTCTCGTTTCACTCTCTTTGACCCTCTTTCGTCTCGTTTCGCTCTCTTTGACCCCACTTCGTCTCGTTTCGCTCTCTTTGTCCCTCCTTCGTCTCGTTACGCTCTCATTCACCCTCCTTCGTCTCGTTTCGCCCTCTTTGACCCTCCTTCGTCTCGGTTCGCTCTCTTTCACCCTCCTTCGTCTCGTTTTGCTCTCTTTCACCTTCTTTCGTCTCGTTTCGCTCTCTTTGACCCTCCTTCGTCTCATTTCGCTTTCTTTCCCCTCCTTCGTCTCCTTTCGCTCTCTATCACCCTCCTTCATCTCGATCTGCTCTCTTTCACCCTCCTTTGTCTCGCTTCGCCCTCTTTCACCCTCCTTCATCTCGTTTCGCTCTCTTTGACCCTCCTTCATCTCGTTTTCCTCTCTTTGACCCTCCTTCGTCCCGTTTAGCTCTCTTTCATCCTCCTTCATCTCGTTTCGCTCTGTTTCACACTCCTCGGTCTCGTTTTGCTCTCTTTCACCCTCCTTCGTCTCGTTTCGCTCTTTTCACCCTCCTTCGTCTCGTTTCGCTCTCTTTGAACCTCCTTCATCTCGTTTCGCTCTCTTTGACCCTCCTTCGTCTCGTTATGCTCTCTTTCACCCTCCTTCGTCTCGTTTCGCCCTCTTTGACCCTCCTTCGTCTCGTTTCGCTCACTTTCACCCTCCTTCGTCTCCGTTCGCTCTCTATCACCCTCCTTCGTCTCGTTTCACTCTCTTTCACCCTCCTTCGTCTCGTTTCGCCGTCATTCACAATCCTTCTTCTCGTTTCCCTCTCTTTCACCCTCCTTCGTCTCCTTTCGCTCCCTTTCACTCTCCTTCATCTCGTTTCGGTCTCTTTCACCCTCCTTCATCTCGTTCCGCTCTCTTTCACCCTCCTTCGTCTCGTTTCGCCCTGTTTCACCCTCCTTCGTCTCGTTTCACTCTCTTTGACCCTCTTTCGTCTCGTTTCGCTCTCTTTGACACCACTTCGTCTCGTTTCGCTCTCTTTGACCCTCCTTCGTCTCGTTACGCTCTCTTTCACACTCCTTCGTCTCGTTTCGCCCTCTTTGACCCTCCTTCGTCTCGTTTCGCTCTCTTTCACCCTCCTTCGTCTCGCTTCGCCCTCTTTCACCCTCCTTCGTCTTGTTTCGCTCTCTTTCACCCTCCTTCGCCCTGCTTCAGTGTCTTTCATCCTCCTTCGTATCGTTCCGCTCTCTTTCACCCTCCTTCGATTCCTTTTGCTCTCTTTCACCCTCCTTCGCCACGTTTCGCTCTCTTTCACGCTCCTTCGTCTCGTTTCGGTCTCGTTAACCCTCCTTCGTCTCCTTTCGGTCTCTTTCACCCTCCTGCGTCTCGTTCCGCTCTCGTTCACCCTCCTTCGACTCCTTTCGCTCTCTTTCACCCTCCTTCGTCTCGTTTCGCTCACTTTCACCCTCGTTCGTCTCCGTTCGCTCTCTTTCACACTCCTTCATCTCGTTTCGGTCTCTTTCACCCTCCTTCATCTCGTTCCGCTGTCTTTCACCCTCCTTCGTCTCGTTTCGCCCTGTTTCACCCTCCTTCGTTTCGTTTCACTCTCTTTGACCCTCTTTCGTCTCGTTTCGCTCTCTTTGACCCCACTTCGTCTCGTTTCGCTCTCTTTGTCCCTCCTTCGTCTCGTTACGCTCTCTTTCACCCTCCTTCGTCTCGTTTCGCCCTGTTTCACCCTCCTTCGACTCGTTTCGCTCTCTTTGACCCTCCTTCGTCTCGTTGTGCTCTCTTTCACCCTCCTTCGTCTCGTTTCGCCCTCTTTGACCCTCCTTTGTCTCGTTTCGCTCACTTTCACCCTCGTTCGTCTCCGTTCACTCTCTTTCACCCTCCTTCGTCTCGTTTCGGTCTCTTTAACCCACCTTCATCTCGTTTCGGTCTCTTTCACCGTCCTTCGTCTCGTTCCGCTCTCTTTCACCCTCATTTGACTCCTTTCGCTCTCTTTGACCCTCCTTCGTCTCGTTTCGCTCTCTTTCACGCTCCTTCATCTCGCTTCGCTCTCTTTCACCCTCCTTCATCTCGTTTCGCTCTCTTTCACCTCCCATCGTCTCGTTTCACTCTCTTTCATCCTCCTTCGTCTCGTTTCGCTCTCTTTGATCCTCCTTCATCTCGTTTCGCTCTCTTTGACCCTCCTTCGTCTCGTTATGCTCTCTTTCACCCTCCTTCGTCTCGTTTCGCCCTCTTTGACCCTCCTTCGTCTCGTTTCGCTCACTTTCACCCTCCTTCGTCTCCGTTCGCTCTCTTTCACCCTCCTTCATCTCGTTTCACTCTCTTTCACCCTCCTTCGTCTCGTTTCGCCGTCATTCACAATCCTTCTTCTCGTTTCCCTCTCTTTCACCCTCCTTCGTCTCCTTTCGCTCCCTTTCACCCTCCTTCATCTCGTTTCGGTCTCATTCACCCTCCTTCATCTCGTTCCGCTCTCTTTCACCCTCCTTCGTCTCGTTTCGCCCTGTTTCACCCTCCTTCGTCTCGTTTCACTCTCTTTGACCCTCTTTCGTCTCGTTTTGCTCTCTTTGACCCCACTTCGTCTCGTTCCCCTCTTTGTCCCTCCTTCGTCTCGTTACGCTCTCATTCACCCTCCTTCGTCTCGTTTCGCCCTCTTTGACCCTCCTTCGTCTCGGTTCGCTCTCTTTCACCCTCCTTCGTCTCGTTTTGCTCTCTTTCACCTTCTTTCGTCTCGTTTCGCTCTCTTTAACCCTCCTTCGTCTCATTTCGCTTTCTTTCCCCTCCTTCGTCTCCTTTCGCTCTCTTTCACCCTCCTTCATCTCGATCTGCTCTCTTTCACCCTCCTTTGTCTCGCTTCGCCCTCTTTCACCCTCCTTCGTCTCGTTTCGCTCGCTTTGACCCTCCTTCATCTCGTTTTCCTCTCTTTGACCCTCCTTCGTCCCGTTTAGCTCTCTTTCATCCTCCTTCGTCTCGTTTCGCTCTGTTTCACACTCCTCGGTCTCGTTTTGCTCTCTTTCACCCTCCTTCGTCTCGTTTCGCTCTTTTCACCCTCCTTCGTCTCGTTTCGCTCTCTTTGAACCTCCTTCATCTCGTTTCGCTCTCTTTGACCCTCCTTCGTCTCGTTATGCTCTCTTTCACCCTCCTTCGTCTCGTTTCGCCCTCTTTGACCCTCCTTCGTCTCGTTTCGCTCACTTTCACCCTCCTTCGTCTCCGTTCGCTCTCTATCACCCTCCTTCGTCTCGTTTCACTCTCTTTCACCCTCCTTCGTCTCGTTTCGCCGTCATTCACAATCCTTCTTCTCGTTTCCCTCTCTTTTACCCTCCTTCGTCTCCTTTCGCTCCCTTTCACTCTCCTTCATCTCGTTTCGGTCTCTTTCACCCTCCTTCATCTCGTTCCGCTCTCTTTCACCCTCCTTCGTCTCGTTTCGCCCTGTTTCACCCTCCTTCGTCTCGTTTCACTCTCTTTGACCCTCTTTCGTCTCGTTTCGCTCTCTTTGACCCCACTTCGTCTCGTTTCGCTCTCTTTGACCCTCCTTTGTCTCGTTACGCTCTCTTTCACCCTCCTTTGTCTCGTTTCGCCCTCTTTGACCCTCCTTCGTCTCGTTTCGCTCTCTTTCACCCTCCTTCGTCTCGCTTCGCCCTCTTTCACCCTCCTTCGCCCTGCTTCAGTGTCTTTCATCCTCCTTCGTATCGTTCCGCTCTCTTTCACCCTCCTTCGATTCCTTTCGCTGTCTTTCACCCTCCTTCACCACGTTTCGCTCTCTTTCACACTCCTTCGTCTCGTTTCGGTCTCGTTAACCCTCCTTCGTCTCCTTTCGGTCTCTTTCACCCTCCTGCGTCTCGTTCCGCTCTCGTTCACCCTCCTTCGACTCCTTTCGCTCTCTTTCACCCTCCTTCGTCTCGTTTCGCTCACTTTCACCCTCGTTCGTCTCCGTTCGCTCTCTTTCACACTCCTTCATCTCGTTTCACCCTCTTTGACCCTCCTTCGACTCGTTTCGCTCTCTTTCACCGTCCTTCGTCTCGTTTTGCTCTCTTTGACCCTCCTTCGTCTCGTTTCGCTCTCTTTGAACCTCCTTCATCTCATTTCGCTCTCTTTCACCCTCCTTCGTCTCCTTTCGCTCTCTTTCACCCTCCTTCATCTCGATCTGCTCTCTTTCACCCTCCTTTGTCTCGCTTCGCCCTCTTTCACCCTCCTTCGTCTCGTTTCGCTCTCTTTGACCCTCCTTCATCTCGTTTCGATCTCTTTGACCCTCCTTCGTCTCGTTTAGCTCTCTTTCATCCTCCTTCGTCTCGTTTCGCTGTTTCACACTCCTCCGTCTCGTTTTGCTCTCTTTCACCCTCCTTCGTCTCGTTTTGCTCTCTTTCACCCTCCTTCGTCTTGTTTCGCTCTGTTCCACCCGCCTTCGTCTCATTTCACCCTCTTTCACCCTCCTTCATCTCGTTTCGCTCTCTTTCACCCTCCTTCGCCTCCTTCCGCTCTCTTTCACCCTCCTTCGACTCCTTTTGCTCTCTTTCACCCTCCTTCGTCTCGTTTCGCTCTCTTTGACCCTCCTTCGTCTCGTTTCGTTCTCTTTGACCCTCCTTCATCTCGTTTCGCTCTCTTTCACCCTCCTTCATCTCGTTTCGCCCTCTTTCACCCTCCTTCATCTCGCTTCGCCCTTTCTCACCCTCCTTCATCTCGTTTCGCTCTCTTTGACCCTCCTTCGTCTCGTTTAGCTATCTTTCATCCTCCTTCGTCTCGTTTCGCTCTGTTTCACACTGCTTCGTCTCGTTTAGCTCTCTTTCACCTTCCTTCGTCTCGATTCTCTCTCTTTCACCCTCTTTGGCCTCGTTTCGCTCTCTTTCACCTTCCTTCGTCTCGTTTCACTCGCTTTCACCCTCCTTCGTCTCGTTTCGCTCTCTTCCACCCTCCTTCATCTCGTTCCGCTCTCTTTCACCCTCCTTCGTCTCGCTTCGCCCTTTTTCACCCTTCTTCGTTTTGTTTCACTCTCTTTGGCCCTCTTTCATCTCGTTTCACTTTCTTTGACACTCCTTCGTCTCGTTTCGCTCTCTTTCACCCTCCTTCGTCTCGTTTCGCCGTCATTCACAATCCTTCTTCTCGTTTCCCTCTCTTTCACCCTCCTTCGTCTCCTTTCGCTCCCTTTCACCCTCCTTCATCTCGTTTCGGTCTCTTTCACCCTCCTTCATCTCATTCCGCTCTCTTTCACCCTCCTTCGCCTCGTTTCGCCCTGTTTCACCCTCCTTCGTCTCGTTTCACTCTCTTTGACCCTCTTTCGTCTCGTTTCGCTCTCTTTGACCCCACTTCGTCTCGTTTCGCTCTCTTTGACCCTCCTTCGTCTCGTTACGCTCTCTTTCACCCTCCTTCGTCTCGTTTCACCCTCTTTGACCCTTCTTTGTCTCGTTTCGCTCTCTTTCACCCTCCTTCGTATCGTTTTGCTCTCTTTCACCTTCTTTCATCTCGTTTCGCTCTCTTTGACCCTCCTTCGTCTCATTTCGCTCTCTTTCCCCCTCCTTCGTCTCCATTCGCTCTCTTTCACCCTCCTTCATCTCGATCTGCTCTCTTTCACCCTCCTTTGTCTCGCTTCGCCCTCTTTCACCCTCCTTCGTCTCGTTTCGCTCTCTTTGACCCTCCTTCATCTCGTTTTCCTCTCTTTGACCCTCCTTCGTCCCGTTTAGCTCTCTTTCATCCTCCTTCGTCTCCTTTCGCTCTGTTTCACTCTCCTCCGTCTCGTTGTGCTCTCTTTCACCCTCCTTTGTCTCGTTTCGCTCTTTTCACCCTCCTTCGTTTTTGTTTTGCTCTGTTCCACCCGCCTTCGTCTCCTTTCACCCTCTTTCACCCTCCTTCATCTCGTTTCGCTCTCTTTCACCCTCCTTCATCTCGTTTTGCTCTCTTTCACCCTCCTTCATCTCGTTTCGCTCTCTTTCACCCTCCTTCGTCTCGTTTCGCCCTCTTTCACCCTCCTTCGCCTCGTTTCACTCACTTTCACCCTCCTTCGTCTCGCTTCGCCCTCTTTCACCCTCCTTCGTCTCGTATCGCTCTCTTTGACCCTCCTTCGTCTCGTTTCGCTCTCTTTCTCCCTCCTTCATCTTGTTTCACTCTGTTCCACCCGCCTTCGTCTCGTTTCGCCCTCTTTCACCGTCCTTCGTCTCGTTTCGCTCTCTTTCACCCTCCTTCGTCTCGTTTCGCTATCTTTCATCCTCCTTCATCTCGTTTCGCTCCCTTTCACCCTCCTTTGTCTCGTTTCGCTCTCTTTCATCTTTCTTCGTCTCGTTTTTCCCTCTTTCACCCTCCTTCATCTCGTTTCGCCCTCTTTCACCCTCCTTTGTCTTGATTCGCTCTCTTTCATGCACCTTCATCTCGTTTCGCTATCTTTCACCCTCCTTCGTCTCGTTTCGGTCTCTTCAACCCACCTTCATCTCGTTTCGAACTCTTTCACCGTCCATCGTCTCGTTCCGCTCTCTTTCACCCTCCTTTGTCTTGATTCGCTCTCTTTCATGCACTTTCATCTCGTTTCGCTCTCTTTCACCCTCCTTCGTCTCGTTTCGGTCTCTTCAACCCACCTTCGTCTCGTTTCGAACTCTTTCACCGTCCATCGTCTCGTTCCGCTCTCTTTCACCCTCCTTCGACTCCTTTCGCTCTCTTTCACCCTCCTTCATCTCGTTTCGCTTTCTTTCACCCTCCTTCATCTCGTTTCATTCTCTTTCACCCTCCTTCATCTCGATTCGGTCTCTTAAACCCTCCTTTGACTCCTTTCGCTCTCTTTAACGCTCCTTCATCTCGTTTCGCTCTCTTTCACCCTCCTTCCTCTCGTTTCGCTCTCTTTTACCCTCCATCGTCTCGTTTCGCTCTCTTTCATCCTCCTTCGTCTCGTTTCGCTCTCTTTGGCCCTCCTTCATCTCGTTTCGCTCTCTTTGACCCTCCTTCGTCTCGTTATGCTCTCTTTCACCCTCCTTCATCTCGTTTCGCCCTCTTTGACCCTCCTTCGTCTCGTTTCGTTCACTTTCACCCTCATTCGTCCCTGTTCGCTCTATATCATCCTCCTTCGTCTCGTTTCGCTCCCTTTCACCCTCCTACGTCTCGTTTCGCCGTCATTCACAATCCTTCGTCTCGTTTCCCTCTCTTTCACCCTCCTTCGTCTCCTTTCGATCTCTTTCACCCTCCTTCATCTCGTTTCGGTCTCTTTCACCCTTCTTCATCTCGTTCCGCTCTCTTTCACCCTCCTTCGTCTGGTTTCGCCCTGTTTCACCCTCCTTCGTCTCGTTTCGCTCTCTTTGACCTTCCTTCGTCTCGTTTCGCTCTCTTTGACCCTCCTTCATCTCGTTTCGCTCTCTTTCACCCTCCTTCGTCTCGTTTCGCCCTCTTTCACCCTCCTTCGTCTCGTTTCGCTCACTTTCACCCTCCTTCATCTCGCTTCGCCCTCTTTCACCCTCGTTCGTCTCGTTTCGCTCTCTTTGAACATCCTTCATCTCGTTTCGCTCTCTTTGACCCTCCTTCGTCTCGTTTCGCTCTCTTTGACCCTCCTTCATCTCGTTTCACTCTGTTCCACCCGCCTTCGTCTCGTTTCGCCCTCTTTCACCGTCCTTCGTCTCGTTTCGCTCTCTTTCACCCTCCTTCGTCTCGTTTCGCTCTCTTTCACCCTCCTTCATCTCGTTTCGCCCTCTTTCACCCTCCTTTGTCTTGATTCGCTCTCTTTCATGCACCTTCATCTCGTTTCGCTATCTTTCACCCTCCATCGCCTCGTTTCGGTCTCTTTCATCCACCTACGTCTCGTTCCGCTCTCTTTCACCCTCCTTCGACTCCTTTCGCTCTCTTTCACCCTCCTTCGTCTCGTTTTGCTCTCTTTCACCGTCCTTCGTCTCGTTTCGCTCTCTTTGACCCCACTTCGTCTCGTTTCGCTCTCTTTGACCCTCCTTCGTCTCGTTACGCTCTCTTTCACCCTCCTTCGTCTCGTTTCGCCCTCTTTGACCCTCCTTCGTCTCGTTTCGCTCTTTTTCACCCTCCTTCGTCTCCGATCGCTCTCTTTCACCCTCCTTCATCTCGTTTCGCTCTCATTCACGTTCCTTTGTCTCGTTTCACTGTCTTTCACCCTCCTTCGTCTCGTTTCGCTCTCTTTGACCCCACTTCGTCTCGTTTCGCTCTCTTTGACCCTCCTTCGTCTCGTTTTGCACTCTTTCACCGTCCTTCGTCTCGCTTCGCTCTCTTTGACCCTCCTTCATCTCGTTTCGCTCTCTTTGACCCTCCTTCGTCTCGTTTAGCTCTCTTTCATCCTCCTTCGTCTCGTGTCGCTCTGTTTCACACTCCTCCGTCTCGTTTTGCTCTCTTTCACCCTCCTTTGTCTCGTTTCGCCCTCTTTCACCCTCCTTTGTCTTGTTTCGCTCTCTTTCATGCACCTTCATCTCGTTTCGCTCTCTTTTACCCTCCTTCATCTTTCGCTCTCTTTCACGCTCCTTCATCTCGTTTCGCTCTCTTTCATTCTCCTTCGTCTCGTTTCGCTCTCTTTGACCCTCCTTCATCTCGTTTCGCTCTCTTTGACACTCCTTCGTCTCGTTATGCTCTATTTCACCCTACTTCATCTAGTTTCGCCCTCTTTGACCCTCCTTCGTCTCGTTTCGCTCACTTTCACCCTCCTTCGTCTCTGTTCGCTCTATTTCACCCTCCTTCGTCTCGTTTTGCTCTCTTTGACCCTCCTTCGTCTCGTTTCGCTCACTTTCACCCTCCTTCGTCTCTGTTCGCTCTATTTCACCCCCCTTCGTCTCGTTTCGCTGACTTTCACCCTCCTTCGTCTCGTTTCACTCTCTTTGACCCTCCTTCATCTCATTTCGCTCTCTTTGACCCTCCTTCATCTCGTTTCGCTCTCTTTCTCCCTCCTTCGTCTCGTTTCGCCCTCATTCACCCTCCTTCGCCTCGTTTCACTCACTTTCACCCTCCTTCGTCTCGCTTCGCCCTCTTTCACCCTCCTTCGTCTCGTTTCGCTCTCTTTGACCCTCCTTCGTCTCGTTTCGCTCTCTTTGACCCTCCTTCGTCTCGTTTCGCTCCCTTTCACCCTCCTTTGTCTCGTTTCGCTCTCTTTCATCTTTCTTCGTCTCGTTTCGCCCTCTTTCACCCTCCTTTGTCTTGATTCGCTCTCTTTCATGCACCTTCATGTCGTTTCGCTATCTTTCACCCTCCTTCATCTCGTTTCGGTCTCTTCAACCCACCTTCATCTCGTTTCGAACTCTTTCACCGTCCATCGTCTCGTTCCGCTCTCTTTCACCCTCCTTTGTCTTGATTCGCTCTCTTTCATGCACCTTCATCTCGTTTCGCTCTCTTTCACCCTCCTTCGTCTCGTTTCGGTCTCTTCAACCCACCTTCGTCTCGTTTCGAACTCTTTCACCGTCCATCGTCTTGTTCCGCTCTCTTTCACCCTCCTTCGACTCCTTTCACTCTCTTTCACCCTCCTTCATCTCGTTTCGCTCTCTTTCACCCTCCTTCATCTCGTGTCATTCTCTTTCACCCTCCTTCATCTCGATTCGGTCTCTTTAACCCTCCTTTGACTCCTTTCGCTCTCTTTAACGCTCCTTCATCTCGTTTCGCTCTCTTTCACCCTTGTTCCTCTCGTTTCACTCTCTTTTACCCTCCATCGTCTCGTTTCGCTCTCTTTCATCCTCCATCGTCTCGTTTCGCTCTCTTTGGCCCTCCTTCATCTCGTTTCGCTCTCTTTGACCCTCCTTCGTCTCGTTATGCTCTCTTTCACCCTCCTTCGTCTCTGTTCGCTCTATATCATCCTCCTTCGTCTCGTTTCGCTCCCTTTCACCCTCCTACGTCTCGTTTCGCCGTCATTCACAATCCTTCGTCTCGTTTCCCTCTCTTTCACCCTCCTTCGTCTCCTTTCGCTCTCTTTCACCCTCCTTCATCTCGTTTCGGTCTCTTTCACCCTGCTTCATCTCGTTCCGCTCTCTTTCACCCTCCTTCGTCTGGTTTCGCCCTGTTTCACCCTCCTTCGTCTCGTTTCGCTCTCTTTGACCTTCCTTCGTCTCGTTTCGCTCTCTTTGACCCTCCTTCATCTCGTTTCGCTCTCTTTCACCCTCCTTCGTCTCGTTTCGCCCTCTTTCACCCTCCTTCGTCTCGTTTCGCTCACTTTCACCCTCCTTCATCTCGCTTCACCCTCTTTCACCCTCGTTCGTCTCGTTTCGCTCTCTTTGACCATCCTTCTTCTCGTTTCGCTCTCTTTGACCCTCCTTCGTCTCGTTTCGCTCTCTTTGACCCTCCTTCATCTCGTTTCGCTCTCTTTGACCCTCCTTCGCCTCGTTTCGCCCTCTTTCACCCTCCTTCGCCTCGTTTCGCTCACTTTCACCCTCCTTCGTCTCGCTTCGCCCTCTTTCACCCTCCTTCATCTCGTATCGCTCTCTTTGACCCTCCTTCGTCTCGTTTCGCTCTCTTTCTCCCTCGTTCATCTTGTTTCACTCTGTTCCACCCGCCTTCGCCTCGTTTCGCCCTCTTTCACCGTCCTTCGTCTCGTTTCGCTCTCTTTCACCCTCCTTCGTCTCATTTCGCTCTCTTTCACCCTCCTTCATCTCGTTTCGCTCCCTTTCACCCTCCTTTGTCTCGTTTCGCTCTCTTTCATCTTTCTTCGTCTCGTTTTTCTCTCTTTCACCCTCCTTCATCTCGTTTCGCCCTCTTTCACCCTCCTTTGTCTTGATTCGCTCTCTTTCATGCACCTTCATCTCGTTTCGCTATCTTTCACCCTCCATCGCCTCGTTTCGGTCTCTTTCATCCACCTACGTCTCGTTCCGCTCTCTTTCACCCTCCTTCGACTCATTTCGCTCTCTTTCACCCTCCTTCGTCTCGTTTTGCTCTCTTTCACTGTCCTTCGTCTCGTTTCGCTCTCTTTGACCCCACTTCGTCTCGTTTCGCTCTCTTTGACCCTCCTTCGTCTCGTTACGCTCTCTTTCACCCTCCTTCGTCTCGTTTCGCCCTCTTTGACCCTCCTTCGTCTCGTTTCGCTCTTTTTCACCCTCCTTCGTCTCCGATCGCTCTCTTTCACCCTCCTTCATCTCGTTTCGCTCTCATTCACGTTCCTTTGTCTCGTTTCACTGTCTTTCACCCTCCTTCGTCTCGTTTCGCTCTCTTCCACTCTCCTTCATCATGGTTCGCCCTCTTTCACCCTCCTTCGTCTCGTTTAGCTCTCTTTCATCCTCCTTCGTCTCGTGTCGCTCTGTTTCACACTCCTCCGTCTCGTTTTGCTCTCTTTCACCCTCCTTTGTCTCGTTTCGCCCTCTTTCACCCTCCTTTGTCTTGTTTCGCTCTCTTTCATGCACCTTCATCTCGTTTCGCTCTCTTTTACCCTCCTTCATCTCCATTCGCTCTCTTTCACGCTCCTTCATCTCGTTTCTCTCTCTTTCATTCTCCTTCGTCTCGTTTCGCTCTCTTTGACCCTCCTTCATCTCGTTTCGCTCTCTTTGACACTCCTTCGTCTCGTTATGCTCTATTTCACCCTACTTCGTCTAGTTTCGCCCTCTTTGACCCTCCTTCGTCTCGTTTCGCTCACTTTCACCCTCCTTCGTCTCTGTTCGCTCTATTTCACCCTCCTTCGTCTCGTTTTGCTCTCTTTGACCCTCCTTCGTCTCGTTTCGCTCACTTTCACCCTCCCTCGTCTCTGTTCGCTCTATTTCACCCTCCTTCGTCTCGTTTCGCTGACTTTCACCCTCCTTCGTCTCGTTTCACTCTCTTTGACCCTCCTTCATCTCATTTCGCTCTCTTTGACCCTCCTTCATCTCGTTTCGCTCTCTTTCACCCTCCTTCGTCTCGTTTCGGTCTCTTCAACCCACCTTCGTCTCGTTTCGAACTCTTTCACCGTCCATCGTCTCGTTCCGCTCTCTTTCACCCTCCTTCGACTCCTTTCGCTCTCTTTCACCCTCCTTCATCTCGTTTCGCTCTCTTTCACCCTCCTTCATCTCGTGTCATTCTCTTTCACCCTCCTTCATCTCGATTCGGTCTCTTTAACCCTCTTTTGACTCCTTTCGCTCTCTTTAACGCTCCTTCATCTCGTTTCGCTCTCTTTCACCCTCCTTCCTCTCGTTTCGCTCTCTTTTACCCTCCATCGTCTCGTTTCGCTCTCTTTCATCCCCCTTCGTCTCGTTTCGCTCTCTTTGGCCCTCCTTCATCTCGTTTCGCTCTCTTTGACCCTCCTTCGTCTCGTTATGCTCTCTTTCACCCACCTTCGTCTCGTTTCGCCCTCTTTGACCCTCCTTCGTCTCGTTTCGCTCACTTTCACCCTCCTTCGTCTCTGTTCGCTCTATATCATCCTCCTTCGTCTCGTTTCGCTTCCTTTCACCCTCCTACGTCTCGTTTCGCCGTCATTCACAATCCTTCGTCTCGTTTCCCTCTCTTTCACCCTCCTTCGTCTCCTTTCGCTCTCTTTCACCCTCCTTCATCTCGTTTCGGTCTCTTTCACCCTGCTTAATCTCGTTCCGCTCTCTTTCACCCTCCTTCGTCTGGTTTCGCCCTGTTTCACCCTCCTTCGTCTCGTTTCGCTCTCTTTGACCTTCCTTCGTCTCGTTTCGCTCTCTTTGACCCTCCTTCATCTCGTTTCGCTCTCTTTCACCCTCCTTCGTCTCGTTTCGCCTTCTTTCACCCTCCTTCGTCTCGTTTCGCTCACTTTCACCCTCCTTCATCTTGCTTCACCCTCTTTCACCCTCGTTCGTCTCGTTTCGCTCTCTTTGACCCTCCTTCATCTCGTGTCATTCTCTTTCACCCTCCTTCATCTCGATTCGGTCTCTTTAACCCTCCTTTGACTCCTTTCGCTCTCTTTAACGCTCCTTCATCTCGTTTCGCTCTCTTTCACCCTTGTTCCTCTCGTTTCGCTCTCTTTTACCCTCCATCGTCTCGTTTCGCTCTCTTTCATCCTCCTTCGTCTCGTTTCGCTCTCTTTGGCCCTCCTTCATCTCGTTTCGCTCTCTTTGACCCTCCTTCGTCTCGTTATGCTCTCTTTCACCCTCCTTCGTCTCTGTTCGCTCTATATCATCCTCCTTCGTCTCGTTTCGCTCCCTTTCACCCTCCTACGTCTCGTTTCGCCGTCATTCACAATCCTTCGTCTCGTTTCCCTCTCTTTCACCCTCCTTCGTCTCCTTTCGCTCTCTTTCACCCTCCTTCATCTCGTTTCGGTCTCTTTCACCCTGCTTCATCTCGTTCCGCTCTCTTTCACCCTCCTTCGTCTGGTTTCGCCCTGTTTCACCCTCCTTCGTCTCGTTTCGCTCTCTTTGACCTTCCTTCGTCTCGTTTCGCTCTCTTTGACCCTCCTTCATCTCGTTTCGCTCTCTTTCACCCTCCTTCGTCTCGTTTCGCCCTCTTTCACCCTCCTTCGTCTCGTTTCGCTCACTTTCACCCTCCTTCATCTCGCTTCACCCTCTTTCACCCTCGTTCGTCTCGTTTCGCTCTCTTTGACCATCCTTCTTCTCGTTTCGCTCTCTTTGACCCTCCTTCGTCTCGTTTCGCTCTCTTTGACCCTCCTTCATCTCGTTTCGCTCTCTTTGACCCTCCTTCGCCTCGTTTCGCCCTCTTTCACCCTCCTTCGCCTCGTTTCGCTCACTTTCACCCTCCTTCGTCTCGCTTCGCCCTCTTTCACCCTCCTTCATCTCGTATCGCTCTCTTTGACCCTCCTTCGTCTCGTTTCGCTCTCTTTCTCCCTCCTTCATCTTGTTTCACTCTGTTCCACCCGCCTTCGTCTCGTTTCGCCCTCTTTCACCGTCCTTCGTCTCGTTTCGCTCTCTTTCACCCTCCTTCGTCTCATTTCGCTCTCTTTCACCCTCCTTCATCTCGTTTCGCTCCCTTTCACCCTCCTTTGTCTCGTTTCGCTCTCTTTCATCTTTCTTCGTCTCGTTTTTCTCTCTTTCACCCTCCTTCATCTCGTTTCGCCCTCTTTCACCCTCCTTTGTCTTGATTCGCTCTCTTTCATGCACCTTCATCTCGTTTCGCTATCTTTCACCCTCCATCGCCTCGTTTCGGTCTCTTTCATCCACCTACGTCTCGTTCCGCTCTCTTTCACCCTCCTTCGACTCATTTCGCTCTCTTTCACCCTCCTTTGTCTCGTTTTGCTCTCTTTCACTGTCCTTCGTCTCGTTTCGCTCTCTTTGACCCCACTTCGTCTCGTTTCGCTCTCTTTGACCCTCCTTCGTCTCGTTACGCTCTCTTTCACCCTCCTTCGTCTCGTTTCGCCCTCTTTGACCCTCCTTCATCTCGTTTCGCTCTTTTTCACCCTCCTTCGTCTCCGATCGCTCTCTTTCACCCTCCTTCATCTCGTTTCGCTCTCATTCACGTTCCTTTGTCTCGTTTCACTGTCTTTCACCCTCCTTCGTCTCGTTTCGCTCTCTTCCACTCTCCTTCATCATGGTTCGCCCTCTTTCACCCTCCTTCGTCTCGTTTAGCTCTCTTTCATCCTCCTTCGTCTCGTGTCGCTCTGTTTCACACTCCTCCGTCTCGTTTTGCTCTCTTTCACCCTCCTTTGTCTCGTTTCGCCCTCTTTCACCCTCCTTTGTCTTGTTTCGCTCTCTTTCATGCACCTTCATCTCGTTTCGCTCTCTTTTACCCTCCTTCATCTCCATTCGCTCTCTTTCACGCTCCTTCATCTCGTTTCTCTCTCTTTCATTCTCCTTCGTCTCGTTTCGCTCTCTTTGACCCTCCTTCATCTCGTTTCGCTCTCTTTGACACTCCTTCGTCTCGTTATGCTCTATTTCACCCTACTTCGTCTAGTTTCGCCCTCTTTGACCCTCCTTCGTCTCGTTTCGCTCACTTTCACCCTCCTTCGTCTCTGTTCGCTCTATTTCACCCTCCTTCGTCTCGTTTTGCTCTCTTTGACCCTCCTTCGTCTCGTTTCGCTCACTTTCACCCTCCCTCGTCTCTGTTCGCTCTATTTCACCCTCCTTCGTCTCGTTTCGCTGACTTTCACCCTCCTTCGTCTCGTTTCACTCTCTTTGACCCTCCTTCATCTCATTTCGCTCTCTTTGACCCTCCTTCATCTCGTTTCGCTCTCTTTCACCCTCCTTCGTCTCGTTTCGGTCTCTTCAACCCACCTTCGTCTCGTTTCGAACTCTTTCACCGTCCATCGTCTCGTTCCGCTCTCTTTCACCTTCCTTCGACTCCTTTCGCTCTCTTTCACCCTCCTTCATCTCGTTTCGCTCTCTTTCACCCTCCTTCATCTCGTGTCATTCTCTTTCACCCTCCTTCATCTCGATTCGGTCTCTTTAACCCTCTTTTGACTCCTTTCGCTCTCTTTAACGCTCCTTCATCTCGTTTCGCTCTCTTTCACCCTCCTTCCTCTCGTTTCGCTCTCTTTTACCCTCCATCGTCTCGTTTCGCTCTCTTTCATCCTCCTTCGTCTCGTTTCGCTCTCTTTGGCCCTCCTTCATCTCGTTTCGCTCTCTTTGACCCTCCTTCGTCTCGTTATGCTCTCTTTCACCCTCCTTCGTCTCGTTTCACCCTCTTTGACCCTCCTTCGTCTCGTTTCGCTCACATTCACCCTCCTTCGTCTCTGTTCGCTCTATATCATCCTCCTTCGTCTCGTTTCGCTTCCTTTCACCCTCCTACGTCTCGTTTCGCCGTCATTCACAATCCTTCGTCTCGTTTCCCTCTCTTTCACCCTCCTTCGTCTCCTTTCGCTCTCTTTCACCCTCCCTCGTCTCGTTTCGGTCTCTTTCACCCTGCTTCATCTCGTTCCGCTCTCTTTCACCCTCCTTCGTCTGGTTTCGCCCTGTTTCACCCTCCTTCGTCTCGTTTCGCTCTCTATGACCTTCCTTCGTCTCGTTTCGCTCTCTTTCACCCTCCTTCATCTCGTTTCGCCCTCTTTGACCCTCCTTCGACTCGTTTCGCTCTCTTTCACCGTCCTTCGTCTCGCTTCGCCCTCTTTCACCCTCCTTCGTCTCGTTTCGCTCTCTTTGACCCTCTTTCATCTCGTTACGATCTCTTTGACCCTCCTTCGTCTCGTTTAGCTCTCTTTCATCCTCCATCGTCTCGTTTCGCTGTTTCACACTCCTCCGTCTCGTTTTGCTCTCTTTCACCCTCCTTCGTCTTGTTTCGCTCTGTTCCACCCGCCTTCGTCTCGTTTCACCCTCTTTCACCCTCCTTCATCTCGTTTCGCTCTCTTTCACCCTCCTTCGTCTCGTTCCGCTCTCTTTCACCCTCCTTCGACGCCTTTTGCTCTCTTTCACCCTCCTTCGCCTCGTTTCGCTCTCTTTCACCCTCCTTCGTCTCGTTTCGCTCTCTTTGACCCACCTTCATCTCGTTTCGCTCTCTTTCACCCTCCTTCATCTCGTTTCGCTCTCTTTCACCCTCCCTCTTCTCGTTTCGCTCTCTTTCACCCTCCTTCATCTCGTTTTGCTCTCTTTCACCCTCCTTCGTCTCGTTTCGGTCTCTTTAACCCACCTTCGTCTCGTTTCGGTCTCTTTCACCGTCCTTCGTCTCGTTCCGCTCTCTTTCACCCTCCTTCGACTCCTTTCGCTCTCTTTGACCCTCCTTCGTCCCCTTTCCCTCTCTTTCACGCTCCTTCATCTCGCTTCGCTCCCTTTCACCCTCCTTCATCTCGTTTCGCTCTCTTTCACCCTCCTTCCTCTCGGTTCGCTCTCTTTTACCCTCCATCATCTCGTTTCGCTCTCTTTCATCCTCCTTCGTCTCGTTTCGCTCTCTTTGAACCTCCTTCATCTCGTTTCGCTCTCTTTGACCCTCCTTCGTCTCGTTTCGCTCTCTTTGAACCTCCTTCATCTCGTTTCGCTCTCTTTCACCCTCCTTCGTCTCGTTATGCTCTCTTTCACCCTCCTTCGTCTCGTTTCGCCCTCTTTGACCCTCCTTCGTCTCGTTTCGCTCACTTTCACCCTCGTTCGTCTCCGTTCACTCTCTTTCACCCTCCTTCGTCTCGTTTCGCCGTCATTCACAATCCTTCTTCTCGTTTCCCTCTCTTTCACCCTCCTTCGTCTCCTTTCGCTCCCTTTCACACTCCTTCATCTCGTTTCGGTCTCTTTCACCCTCCTTCATCTCGTTCCGATGTCTTTCACCCTCCTTCGTCTCGTTTCGCCCTGTTTCACCCTCCTTCGTCTCGTTTCACTCTCTTTGACCCGCTTTCGTCTCGTTTCGCTCTCTTTGACCCCACTTTGTCTCATTTCGCTCTCTTTGTCCCTCCTTCGTCTCGTTACGCTCTCTTTCACCCTCCTTCGTCTCGTTTCGCCCTCTTTGACCCTCCTTCGTCTCGGTTCGCTCTCTTTCACCCTCCTTCGTCTCGTTTTGCTCTCTTTCACTTTCTTTCGTCTCGTTTCGCTCTCTTTGACCCTCCTTCGTCTCATTTCGCTCTCTTTCCCCTCCTTCGTCTCCTTTCGCTCTCTTTCACCCTCCTTCATCTCGATCTGCTCTCTTTCACACTCCTTTGTCTCGCTTCGCCCTCTTTCACCCTCCTTCGTCTCGTTTCGCTCTCTTTGACCCTCCTTCATCTCGTTTTCCTCTCTTTGACACTCCTTCGTCCCGTTTAGCTCTCTTTCATCCTCCTTCGTCTCGTTTCGCTCTGTTTCACACTCCTCCGTCTCGTTTTGCTCTCTTTCACCATCCTTCGTCTCGTTTCGCTCTTTTCACCCTCCTTCGTCTCGTTTCGCTCTCTTTGAACCTCCTTCAACTCGTTTCGCTCTCTTTGACCCTCCTTCGTCTCGTTATGCTCTCTTTCACCCTCCTTCGTCTCGTTTCGCCCTCTTTGACGCTCCTTCGTCTCGTTTCGCTCACTTTCACCCTCCTTCGTTTCCGTTCGCTCTGTTTCACCCTCCTTTGTCTCGTTTCACTCTCTTTCACCCTCCTTCGTCTCGTGTCGCCGTCATTCACAATCCTTCTTCTCGTTTCCCTCTCTTTCACCCTCCTTCGTCTCCTTTCGCTCCCTTTCACCCTCCTTCATCTCGTTTCGGTCTCTTTCACCCTCCTTCATCTCGTTCCGCTCTCTTTGACCCTCCTTCGTCTCGTTTCGCCCTGTTTCACCCTCCTTCGTCTCGTTTCACTCTCTTTGACCCTCTTTCGTGTCGTTTCGCTCTCTTTGACCCCACTTCGTCTCGTTTCGCTCTCTTTGACCCTCCTTCGTCTCCTTTCGCTCCCTTTCACCCTCCTTCATCTCGTTTCGGTCTCTTTCACCCTCCTTCATCTCGTTCCGCTCTCTTTCACCCTCCTTCGTCTCGTTTCGCCGTCATTCACAATCCTTCTTCTCGTTTCCCTCTCTTTCACCCTCCTTCGTCTGCTTTCGCTCCCTTTCACCCTCCTTCATCTCGTTTCGGTCTCTTTCACCCTCCTTCATCTCGTTCCGCTCTCTTTGACCCTCCTTCGTCTCGTTTCGCCCTGTTTCACCCTCCTTCGTCTCGTTTCACTCTCTTTGACCCTCTTTCGTGTCGTTTCGCCGTTATTCACAATCCTTCTTCTCGTTTCCCTCTCTTTCACCCTCCTTCGTCTGCTTTCGCTCCCTTTCACCCTCCTTCATCTCGTTTCGGTCTCTTTCACCCTCCTTCATCTCGTTCCGCTCTCTTTGACCCTCCTTCGTCTCGTTTCGCCCTGTTTCACCCTCCTTCGTCTCGTTTCACTCTCTTTGACCCTCTTTCGTGTCGTTCCGCTCTCTTTGACCCTCCTTCGTCTCGTTACGCTCTCATTCACCCTCCTTCGTCTCGTTTCGCCCTCTTTGACCCTCCTTCGTCTCGGTTCGCTCTCTTTCACCCTCCTTCGTCTCGTTTTGCTCTCTTTCACCTTCTTTCGTCCCGTTTCGCTCTCTTTGACCCTCATTCGTCTCATTTCGCTCTCTTTCCCCTCCTTCGTCTCCTTTCGCTCTCTTTCACCCTCCTTCATCTCGATCTGCTCTCTTTCACCCTCCTTTGTCTCACTTCGCCCTCTTTCACCCTCCTTCGTCTCGTTTCGCTCTCTTTGACCCTCCTTCATCTCGTTTTCCTCTCTTTGACCCTCCTTCGTCCCGTTTAGCTCTCTTTCATCCTCCTTCGTCTCGTTTCGCTCTGTTTCACACTCCTCGGTCTCGTTTTGCTCTCTTTCACCCTCCTTCGTCTCGTTTCGCTCTTTTCACCCTCCTTCGTCTCGTTTCGCTCGCTTTGAACCTCCTTCATCTCGTTTCGCTCTCTTTGACCCTCCTTCGTCTCGTTATGCTCTCTGTCACCCTCATTCGTCTCGTTTCGCCCTCTTTGACCCTCCTTCGTCTCGTTTCGCCCTGTTTCACCCTCCTTCGTCTCCGTTCGCTCTCTATCATCCTCCTTCGTCTCGTTTCACTCTCTTTCACCCTCCTTCGTCTCGTTTCGCCGTCATTCACAATCCTTCTTCTCGTTTCCCTCTCTTTCACCCTCCTTCGTCTCCTTTCGCTCCCTTTCACTCTCCTTCATCTCGTTTCGGTCTCTTTCACCCTCCTTCATCTCGTTCCGCTCTCTTTCACCCTCCTTCGTCTCGTTTCGCCCTGTTTCACCCTCCTTCGTCTCGTTTCACTCTCTTTGACCCTCTTTCGTCTCGTTTCGCTCTCTTTGACCCCACTTCGTCTCGTTTCGCTCTCTTTGACCCTCCTTCGTCTCGTTACGCTCTCTTTCACCCTCCTTCGTCTCGTTTCGCCCTCTTTGACCCTCCTTCGTCTCGTTTCGCTCTCTTTCACCCTCCTTCGTCTCGCTTCGCCCTCTTTCACCCTCCTTCGTCTTGTTTCGCTCTCTTTCACCCTCCGTCGCCCTGCTTCAGTGTCTTTCATCCTCCTTCGTATCGTTCCGCTCTCTTTCACCCTCCTTCGATTCCTTTCGCTCTCTTTCACCCTCCTTCGCCACGTTTCGATCTCTTTCACCCTCCTTCGTCTCGTTTCCGTCTCGTTAACCCTCCTTCGTCTCCTTTCGGTCTCTTTCACCCTCCTTCGTCTCGTTCCGCTCTCGTTCACCCTCCTTCGACTCCTTTCGCTCTCTTTCACCCTCCTTCATCTCGTTTCGCTCTCTTTCACCCTCCTTCCTCTCGTTTCGCTCTCTTTTACCCTCCATCGTCTCGTTTTGCTCTCTTTCACCCTCCTTCGTCTGGTTTCGCTCTCTTTCTTCCTCCTTCGTCTCGTTTCGCTCTCTTTGAACCTCCTTCATCTCGTTTCGCTCTCTTTGACCCTCCTTCGTCTCGTTTCGCTCTCTTTGAACCTCCTTCATCTCGTTTCGCTCTCTTTGACCCTCCTTCGTCTCTTTATGCTGTCTTTCACCCTCCTTCGTCTCGTTTCGCCCTCTTTGACCCTCCTTCGTCTCGTTTCGCTCACTTTCACCCACTTTCTTCTCCTTTCGCTCTCTTTCACCCTCCTTCGTCTCGTTTCACTCTCTTTCACCCTCCTTCGTCTCATTTCGCCGTCATTCACAATCCTTCTCGTTTCCCTCTCTTTCACCCTCCTTCGTCTCCTTTCGCTCCCTTTCACCCTCCTTCATCTCGTTTCGGTCTCTTTCACCCTCCTTCGTCTCGTTACGCTCTCATTCACCCTCCTTCGTCTCGTTTCGCCCTCTTTGACCCTCCTTCGTCTCGGTTCGCTCTCTTTCACCCTCCTTCGTCTCGTTTTGCTCTCTTTCACCTTCTTTCGTCCCGTTTCGCTCTCTTTGACCCTCATTCGTCTCATTTCGCTCTCTTTCCCCTCCTTCGTCTCCTTTCGCTCTCTTTCACCCTCCTTCATCTCGATCTGCTCTCTTTCACCCTCCTTTGTCTCACTTCGCCCTCTTTCACCCTCCTTCGTCTCGTTTCGCTCTCTTTGACCCTCCTTCATCTCGTTTTCCTCTCTTTGACCCTCCTTCGTCCCGTTTAGCTCTCTTTCATCCTCCTTCGTCTCGTTTCGCTCTGTTTCACACTCCTCGGTCTCGTTTTGCTCTCTTTCACCCTCCTTCGTCTCGTTTCGCTCTTTTCACCCTCCTTCGTCTCGTTTCGCTCTCTTTGAACGTCCTTCATCTCGTTTCGCTCTCTTTGACCCTCCTTCGTCTCGTTATGCTCTCTGTCACCCTCATTCGTCTCGTTTCGCCCTCTTTGACCCTCCTTCGTCTCGTTTCGCTCACTTTCACCCTCCTTCGTCTCCGTTCGCTCTCTATCATCCTCCTTCGTCTCGTTTCACTCTCTTTCACCCTCCTTCGTCTCGTTTCGCCGTCATTCACAATCCTTCTTCTCGTTTCCCTCTCTTTCACCCTCCTTCGTCTCCTTTCGCTCCCTTTCACTCACCTTCATCTCGTTTCGGTCTCTTTCACCCTCCTTCATCTCGTTCCGCTCTCTTTCACCCTCCTTCGTCTCGTTTCGCCCTGTTTCACCCTCCTTCGTCTCGTTTCACTCTCTTTGACTCTCTTTCGTCTCGTTTCGCTCTCTTTGACCCCACTTCGTCTCGTTTCGCTCTCTTTGACCCTCCTTCGTCTCGTTACGCTCTCTTTCACCCTCCTTCGTCTCGTTTCGCCCTCTTTGACCCTCCTTCGTCTCGTTTCGCTCTCTTTCACCCTCCTTCGTCTCGCTTCGCCCTCTTTCACCCTCCTTCGTCTTGTTTCGCTCTCTTTCACCCTCCGTCGCCCTGCTTCAGTGTCTTTCATCCTCCTTCGTATCGTTCCACTCTCTTTCACCCTCCTTCGATTCCTTTCGCTCTCTTTCACCCTCCTTCGCCACGTTTCGCTCTCTTTCACCCTCCTTCGTCTCGTTTCCGTCTCGTTAACCCTCCTTCGTCTCCTTTCGGTCTCTTTCACCCTCCTTCGTCTCGTTCCGCTCTCGTTCACCCTCCTTCGACTCCTTTCGCTCTCTTTCACCCTCCTTCATCTCGTTTCGCTCTCTTTCACCCTCCTTCCTCTCGTTTCGCTCTCTTTTACCCTCCATCGTCTCGTTTTGCTCTCTTTCACCCTCCTTCGTCTCGTTTCGCTCTCTTTCATCCTCCTTCGTCTCGTTTCGCTCTCTTTGAACCTCCTTCATCTCGTTTCGCTCTCTTTGACCCTCCTTCGTCTCGTTTCGCTCTCTTTGAACCTCCTTCATCTCGTTTCGCTCTCTTTGACCCTCCTTCGTCTCTTTATGCTGTCTTTCACCCTCCTTCGTCTCGTTTCGCCCTCTTTGACCCTCCTTCGTCTCGTTTCGCTCACTTTCACCCTCCTTCGTCTCCGTTCGCTCTCTATCATCCTCCTTCGTCTCGTTTCACTCTCTTTCACCCTCCTTCGTCTCGTTTCGCCGTCATTCACAATCCTTCTTCTCGTTTCCCTCTCTTTCACCCTCCTTCGTCTCCTTTCGCTCCCTTTCACTCACCTTCATCTCGTTCCGCTCTCTTTCACCCTCCTTCGTCTCGTTTCGCCCTGTTTCACCCTCCTTCGTCTCGTTTCACTCTCTTTGACTCTCTTTCGTCTCGTTTCGCTCTCTTTGACCCCACTTCGTCTCGTTTCGCTCTCTTTGACCCTCCTTCGTCTCGTTACGCTCTCTTTCACCCTCCTTCGTCTCGTTTCGCCCTCTTTGACCCTCCTTCGTCTCGTTTCGCTCTCTTTCACCCTCCTTCGTCTCGCTTCGCCCTCTTTCACCCTCCTTCGTCTTGTTTCGCTCTCTTTCACCCTCCGTCGCCCTGCTTCAGTGTCTTTCATCCTCCTTCGTATCGTTCCGCTCTCTTTCACCCTCCTTCGATTCCTTTCGCTCTCTTTCACCCTCCTTCGCCACGTTTCGCTCTCTTTCACCCTCCTTCGTCTCGTTTCCGTCTCGTTAACCCTCCTTCGTCTCCTTTCGGTCTCTTTCACCCTCCTTCGTCTCGTTCCGCTCTCGTTCACCCTCCTTCGACTCCTTTCGCTCTCTTTCACCCTCCTTCATCTCGTTTCGCTCTCTTTCACCCTCCTTCCTCTCGTTTCGCTCTCTTTTACCCTCCATCGTCTCGTTTTGCTCTCTTTCACCCTCCTTCGTCTCGTTTCGCTCTCTTTCATCCTCCTTCGTCTCGTTTCGCTCTCTTTGAACCTCCTTCATCTCGTTTCGCTCTCTTTGACCCTCCTTCGTCTCGTTTCGCTCTCTTTGAACCTCCTTCATCTCGTTTCGCTCTCTTTGACCCTCCTTCGTCTCTTTATGCTGTCTTTCACCCTCCTTCGTCTCGTTTCGCCCTCTTTGACCCTCCTTCGTCTCGTTTCGCTCACTTTCACCCTCGTTCGTCTCCGTTCGCTCTCTTTCACCCTCCTTCGTCTCGTTTCACTCTCTTTCACCCTCCTTCGTCTCATTTCGCCGTCATTCACAATCCTTCTCGTTTCCCTCTCTTTCACCCTCCTTCGTCTCCTTTCGCTCCCTTTCACCCTCCTTCATCTCGTTTCGGTCTCTTTCACCCTCCTTCATCTCATTCCGCTCTCTTTCACCCTCCTTCGTCTCGTTTCGCCCTGTTTCACCCTCCTTCGTCTCGTTTCACTCTCTTTGACCCTCTTTCGTCTCGTTTCGCTCTCTTTGACCCCACTTTGTCTCGTTTCGGTCTCTTTGACCCTCCTTCGTCTCGTTACGCTCTCTTCCAACCTCCTTCGGCTCGTTTCGCCCTCTTTGACCCTCCTTCGTCTCGTTTCGCTCTTTTTCACGCTCCTTCGTCTCCGTTCGCTCTCTTTCACCCTCCTTCATGTCGTTTCACTCTCTTTCACTCTCCTTCGTCTCGTTTCGCTCTCTTTCACCCACCTTCGTCTCGTTTCGCCGTCATTCACAATACTTCTTCTCGTTTCGCTCTCTTTCACCCTCCTTCATCTCGTTTCGCTGTCTTTCACCCTCCTTCTTCTCGCTTCGCTCTCTTTCACCCTCCATCGTCTCGTTTCACTCTCTTTACCCTCCTTCGTCTCGTTTCGCTCTCTTTGACCCCACTTCGTCTCGTTACGCTCTCTTTCACACTCCTTCGTCTCGTTTCACCCTCTTTGACCCTCCTTCGTCTCGTTTCGCTCTTTTTAACCCTCCTTCATCTCCGTTCGCTGTCTTTCACCCTCCTTCATCTTGTTTCGCTCACATTCACGTTCCTTTGTCTCGTTTCACTCTCTTTCACCCTCCTTCGCCTCGTTTCGCTCTCTTCCACTCTCCTTCATCACGGTTCGCCCTCTTTCATCCTCCTTCATCTCGTTTTGCTCTCTTTGACCCCACTTCGTCTCGTTTCGCTCTCTTTGACCCTCCTTCGTCTCATTACGCTCTCTTTCACCCTCCTTCATCTCGTTTCGCCCTCTTTGACCCTCCTTCGACTCGTTTCGCTCTCTTTCACCGTCCTTCGTCTCCTTTCGCTCTCTTTCACCCTCCTTCATCTCGATCTGCTCTCTTGCACCCTCCTTTGTCTCGCTTCGCACTCTTTCACCCTCCTTCGTCTCGTTTCGCTCTCTTTCACTCTCCTTCATCTCGTTTCGGTCTCTTTCACCCTCCTTCATCTCGTTCCGCTCTCTTTCACCCTCCTTCGTCTCGTTTCGCCCTGTTTCACCCTCCTTCGTCTCGTTTCACTCTCTTTGACCCTCTTTCGTCTCGTTTCGCTCTCTTTGACCCCACTTCGTCTCGTTTCGCTCTCTTTGACCCTCCTTCGTCTCGTTACGCTCTCTTTCACCCTCCTTCGTCTCGTTTCGCCCTCTTTGACCCTCCTTCGTCTCGTTTCGCTCTCTTTCACCCTCCTTCGTCTCGCTTCGCCCTCTTTCACCCTCCTTCGTCTTGTTTCGCTCTCTTTCACCCTCCGTCGCCCTGCTTCAGTGTCTTTCACCCTCCTTCGTATCGTTCCGCTCTCTTTCACCCTCCTTCGATTCCTTTCGCTCTCTTTCACCCTCCTTCGCCACGTTTCGCTCTCTTTCACCCTCCTTCGTCTCGTTTCCGTCTCGTTAACCCTCCTTCGTCTCCTTTCGGTCTCTTTCACCCTCCTTCGTCTCGTTCCGCTCTCGTTCACCCTCCTTCGACTCCTTTCGCTCTATTTCACCCTCCTTCATCTCGTTTCGCTCTCTTTCACCCTCCTTCCTCTCGTTTCGCTCTCTTTTACCCTCCATCGTCTCGTTTTGCTCTCTTTCACCCTCCTTCGTCTCGTTTCGCTCTCTTTCATCCTCCTTCGTCTCGTTTCGCTCTCTTTGAACCTCCTTCATCTCGTTTCGCTCTCTTTGACCCTCCTTCGTCTCGTTTCGCTCTCTTTGAACCTCCTTCATCTCGTTTCGCTCTCTTTGACCCTCCTTCGTCTCTTTATGCTGTCTTTCACCCTCCTTCGTCTCGTTTCGCCCTCTTTGACCCTCCTTCGTCTCGTTTCGCTCACTTTCACCCTCGTTCGTCTCCGTTCGCTCTCTTTCACCCTCCTTCGTCTCGTTTCACTCTCTTTCACCCTCCTTCGTCTCATTTCGCCGTCATTCACAATCCTTCTCGTTTCCCTCTCTTTCACCCTCCTTCGTCTCCTTTCGCTCCCTTTCACCCTCCTTCATCTCGTTTCGGTCTCTTTCACCCTCCTTCATCTCGTTCCGCTCTCTTTCACCCTCCTTCGTCTCGTTTCGCCCTGTTTCACCCTCCTTCGTCTCGTTTCACTCTCTTTGACCCTCTTTCGTCTCGTTTCGCTCTCTTTGACCCCACTTTGTCTCGTTTCGGTCTCTTTGACCCTCCTTCGTCTCGTTACGCTCTCTTCCAACCTCCTTCGGCTCGTTTCGCCCTCTTTGACCCTCCTTCGTCTCGTTTCGCTCTTTTTCACCCTCCTTCATGTCGTTTCACTCTCTTTCACTCTCCTTCGTCTCGTTTCGCTCTCTTTCACCCACCTTCGTCTCGTTTCGCCGTCATTCACAATACTTCTTCTCGTTTCGCTCTCTTTCACCCTCCTTCATCTCGTTTCGCTCTCTTTCACCCTCCTTCTTCTCGCTTCGCTCTCTTTCACCCTCCATCGTCTCGTTTCACTCTCTTAACCCTCCTTCGTCTCGTTTCGCTCTCTTTGACCCCACTTCGTCTCGTTTCGCTCTCTTTGACCCTCCTTCGTCTCGTTACGCTCTCTTTCACACTCCTTCGTCTCGTTTCACCCTCTTTGACCCTCCTTCGTCTCGTTTCGCTCTTTTTAACCCTCCTTCCTCTCCGTTCGCTGTCTTTCACCCTCCTTCATCTTGTTTCGCTCACATTCACGTTCCTTTGTCTCGTTTCACTCTCTTTCACCCTCCTTCGCCTCGTTTCGCTCTCTTCCACTCTCCTTCATCACGGTTCGCCCTCTTTCATCCTCCTTCATCTCGTTTTGCTCTCTTTGACCCCACTTCGTCTCGTTTCGCTCTCTTTGACCCTCGTTCGTCTCATTACGCTCTCTTTCACCCTCCTTCATCTCGTTTCGCCCTCTTTGACCCTCCTTCGACTCGTTTCGCTCTCTTTCACCGTCCTTCGTCTCCTTTCGCTCTCTTTCATCCTCCTTCATCTCGATCTGCTCTCTTGCACCCTCCTTTGTCTCGCTTCGCACTCTTTCACCCTCCTTCGTCTCGTTTTGCTCTCTTTGACCCTCCTTCATCTCGTTTCGATCTCTTTGACCCTCCTTCGTCTCGTTTAGCTCTCTTTCATCCTCCTTCGTCTCGTTTCGCTGTTTCACACTCCTCCGTCTCGTTTTGCTCTCTTTCACCCTCCTTCGTCTCGTTTCGCTCTCTTTCACCCTCCTTCATCTTGCTCCGCTCTCTTTCACCCTCCTTCGACTCCTTTTGCTCTCTTTCACCCTCCTTCGCCTCGTTTCGCTCTCTTTCACCCTCCTTCGTCTCGTTTCTCTCTCTTTGACCCACCTTCATCTCGTTTCGCTCTCTTTCACCCTCCTTCATCTCGTTTCGCTCTCTTTCACCCTCCCTCTTCTCGTTTCGCTCTCTTTCACCCTCCTTCATCTCGTTTTGCTCTTTTTCACCCTCCTTCGTCTCGTTTCGGTCTCTTTAACCCACCTTCGTCTCGTTTCGGTCTCTTTCACCGTCTTTCGTCTCGTTCCGCTCTCTTTCACCCTCCTTCGACTCCTTTCGCTCTCTTTGACCCTCCTTCGTCTCGTTTCGTTCTCTTTCACGCTCCTTCATCTCGTTTCGCTCTCTTTCACCCTCCTTCCTCTCGTTTCGCTCTCTTTTACCCTCCATCATCTCGTTTTGCTCTCTTTCATCCTCCTTCGTCTCGTTTCGCTCTCTTTGAACCTCCTTCATCTCGTTTCGCTCTCTTTGACCCTCCTTCGTCTCGTTTCGCTCTCTTTGAACCTCCTTCATCTCGTTTCGCTCTCTTTGACCCTCCTTCGTCTCGTTATGCTCTCTTTCACCCTCCTTCGTCTCGTTTCGCCCTCTTTGACCCTCCTTCGTCTCGTTTCGCTCACTTTCACCCTCGTTCGTCTCCGTTCACTCTCTTTCACCCTCCTTCGTCTCGTTTCACTCTCTTTCACCCTCCTTCGTCTCGTTTCGCCGTCATTCACAATCCTTCTTCTCGTTTCCCTCTCTTTCACCCTCCTTCGTCTCCTTTCGCTCCCTTTCACACTCCTTCATCTCGTTTCGGTCTCTTTCACCCTCCTTCATCTCGTTCCGCTGTCTTTCACCCTCCTTCGTCTCGTTTCGCCCTGTTTCACCCTCCTTCGTCTCGTTTCACTCTCTTTGACTCTCTTTCGTCTCGTTTCGCTCTCTTTGACCCCACTTCGTCTCGTTTCGCTCTCTTTGTCCCTCCTTCGTCTCGTTACGCTCTCTTTCACCCTCCTTCGTCTCGTTTCGCCCTCTTTGACCCTCCTTCGTCTTGGTTCGCTCTCTTTCACCCTCCTTCGTCTCGTTTTGCTCTCTTTCACCTTCTTTCGTCTCGTTTCCCTCTCTTTGACCCTCCTTCCTCTCATTTCGCTCTCTTTCACCCTCCTTCGTCTCGTTTCGCTCTCTTTCATCCTCCTTCGTCTCGTTTCGCTCTCTTTGAACCTCCTTCATCTCGTTTCGCTCTCTTTGACCCTCCTTCGTCTCGTTTCGCTCTCTTTTAACCTCCTTCATCTCGTTTCGCTCTCTTTGAACCTCCTTCATCTCGTTTCGGTCTCTTTCACCCTCCTTCATCTCGTTCCGCTCTCTTTCACCCTCCTTCGTCTCGTTTCGCCCTGTTTCACCCTCCTTCATCTCGTTTCACTCTCTTTGACCCTCTTTCGTCTCGTTTCGCTCTCTTTGACCCCACTTTGTCTCGTTTCGGTCTCTTTGACCCTCCTTCGTCTCGTTACGCTCTCTTCCACCCTCCTTCGGCTCGTTTCGCCCTCTTTGACCCTCCTTCGTCTCGTTTCGCTCTTTTTCACCCTCCTTCATCTCCGTTCGCTCTCTTTCACCCTCCTTCATCTCGTTTCGCTCTCTTTCACTCTCCTTCGTCTCGTTTCGCTCTCTTTCACCCTCCTTCATCTCGTTTCGCCGTCATTCACAATACTTCTTCTCGTTTCGCTCTCTTTCACCCTCCATCATCTCGTTTCGCTCTCTTTCACCCTCCTTCTTCTCGCTTCGCTCTCTTTCACCCTCCATCGTCTCGTTTCACTCTCTTTCACCCTCCTTCGTCTCGTTTCGCTCTCTTTGACCCTCCTTCGTCTCGTTACGCTCTCTTTCACACTCCTTCGTCTCGTTTCGCCCTCTTTGACCCTCCTTCGTCTCGTTTCGCTCTTTTTCACCCTCCTTCGTCTCCGTTCGCTGTCTTTCACCCTCCTTCATCTTGTTTCGCTCTCATTCAGGTTCCTTTGTCTCGTTTTACTCTCATTCACCCTCCTTCGCCTCGTTTCGCTCTCTTCCACTCTCCTTCATCACGGTTCGCCCTCTTTCATCCTCCTTCATCTCGTTTCACTCTCTTTGACCCCACTTCGTCTCGTTTCGCTCTCTTTGACCCTCCTTCGTCTCATTACGCTCTCTTTCACCCTCCTTCATCTCGTTTCGCCCTCTTTGACCCTCCTTCGACTCGTTTCGCTCTCTTTCACCGTCCTTCGTCTCCTTTCGCTCTCTTTCACCCTCCTTCATCTCGATCTGCTCTCTTTCACCCTCCTTTGTCTCGCTTCGCCCTCTTTCACCCTCCTTCGTCTCGTTTCGCTCTCTTTGACCCTCCTTCATCTCGTTTCGATCTCTTTGACCCTCCTTCGTCTCGTTTAGCTCTCTTTCATCCTCCATCGTCTCGTTTCGCTGTTTCACACTCCTCCGTCTCGTTTTGCTCTCTTTCACCCTCCTTCGTCTCGTTTCGCTCTCTTTCACCCTCCTTCGTCTTGTTTCGCTCTGTTCCACCCGCCTTCGTCTCGTTTCACCCTCTTTCACCCTCCTTCATCTCGTTTCGCTCTCTTTCACCCTCCTTCGTCTCGTTCCGCTCTCTTTCACCCTCCTTCGACGCCTTTTGCTCTCTTTCACCCTCCTTCGCCTCGTTTCGCTCTCTTTCACCCTCCTTCGTCTCGTTTCGCTCTCTTTGACCCACCTTCATCTCGTTTCGCTCTCTTTCACCCTCCTTCATCTCGTTTCGCTCTCTTTCACCCTCCCTCTTCTCGTTTCGCTCTCTTTCACCCTCCTTCATCTCGTTTTGCTCTCTTTCACCCTCCTTCGTCTCGTTTCGGTCTCTTTAACCCACCTTCGTCTCGTTTCGGTCTCTTTCACCGTCCTTCGTCTCGTTCCGCTCTCTTTCACCCTCCTTCGACTCCTTTCGCTCTCTTTGACCCTCCTTCGTCCCCTTTCCCTCTCTTTCACGCTCCTTCATCTCGCTTCGCTCCCTTTCACCCTCCTTCATCTCGTTTCGCTCTCTTTCACCCTCCTTCCTCTCGTTTCGCTCTCTTTTACCCTCCATCATCTCGTTTCACTCTCTTTCATCCTCCTTCGTCTCGTTTCGCTCTCTTTGAACCTCCTTCATCTCGTTTCGCTCTCTTTGACCCTCCTTCGTCTCGTTTCGCTCTCTTTGAACCTCCTTCATCTCGTTTCGCTCTCTTTCACCCTCCTTCGTCTCGTTATGCTCTCTTTCACCCTCCTTCGTCTCGTTTCGCCCTCTTTGACCCTCCTTCGTCTCGTTTCGCTCACTTTCACCCTCGTTCGTCTCCGTTCACTCTCTTTCACCCTCCTTCGTCTTGTTTCGCCGTCATTCACAATCCTTCTTCTCGTTTCCCTCTCTTTCACCCTCCTTCGTCTCCTTTCGCTCCCTTTCACACTCCTTCATCTCGTTTCGGTCTCTTTCACCCTCCTTCATCTCGTTCCGATGTCTTTCACCCTCCTTCGTCTCGTTTCGCCCTGTTTCACCCTCCTTCGTCTCGTTTCACTCTCTTTGACCCTCTTTCGTCTCGTTTCGCTCTCTTTGACCCCACTTTGTCTCATTTCGATCTCTTTGTCCCTCCTTCGTCTCGTTACGCTCTCTTTCACCCTCCTTCGTCTCGTTTCGCCCTCTTTGACGCTACTTCGTCTCGTTTCGCTCACTTTCACCCTCCTTCGTTTCCGTTCGCTCTGTTTCACCCTCCTTCGTCTCGTTTCACTCTCTTTCACCCTCCTTCGTCTCGTGTCGCCGTCATTCACAATCCTTCTTCTCGTTTCCCTCTCTTTCACCCTCCTTCGTCTCCTTTCGATCCCTTTCACCCTCCTTCATCTCGTTTCGGTCTCTTTCACCCTCCTTCATCTCGTTCCGCTCTCTTTCACCCTCCTTCGTCTCGTTTCACTCTCTTTGACCCTCTTTCGTGTCGTTTCGCTCTCTTTGACCCCACTTCGTCTCGTTTCGCTCTCTTTGACCCTCCTTCGTCTCCTTTCGCTCCCTTTCACCCTCCTTCATCTCGTTTCGGTCTCTTTCACCCTCCTTCATCTCGTTCTGCTCTCTTTCACCCTCCTTCGTCTCGTTTCGCCGTCATTCACAATCCTTCTTCTCGTTTCCCTCTCTTTCACCCTCCTTCGTCTGCTTTCGCTCCCTTTCACCCTCCTTCATCTCGTTTCGGTCTCTTTCACCCTCCTTCATCTCGTTCCGCTCTCTTTGACCCTCCTTCGTCTCGTTTCGCCCTGTTTCACCCTCCTTCGTCTCGTTTCACTCTCTTTGACCCTCTTTCGTGTCGTTTCGCCGTTATTCACAATCCTTCTTCTCGTTTCCCTCTCTTTCACCCTCCTTCGTCTGCTTTCGCTCCCTTTCACCCTCCTTCATCTCGTTTCGGTCTCTTTCACCCTCCTTCATCTCGTTCCGCTCTCTTTGACCCTCCTTCGTCTCGTTTCGCCCTGTTTCACCCTCCTTCGTCTCGTTTCACTCTCTTTGACCCTCTTTCGTGTCGTTTCGCTCTCTTTGACCCCACTTCGTCTCGTTTCGCTCTCTTTGACCCTCCTTCGTCTCGTTACGCTTTCTTTCACCCTCCTTCATCTCGTTTCGCCCTCTTTGACCCTCCTTCGTCTCGTTTCGCTCTCTTTCACCCTCCTTCGTCTCGCTTCGCCCTCTTTCACCCTCCTTCGTCTCGTTTCGCTCTCTTTGACCCTCCTTCATCTCGTTTCGCTCTCTTTCACCCTCCTTCGTCTCGTTTCGCTCTCTTCCACCCTCCTTCGTCTCGTTTCGCCCTCTTTCACCCTCCTTTGTCTTGTTTCGCTCTCTTTCACCCACCTTCATCTCGTTTTGCTCTCTTTCACCCTCCTTCGCCCTGCTTCAGTGTCTTTCATCCTCCTTCGTATCGTTCCGCTCTCTTTCACCCTCTTTCGATTCCTTTCGCTCTCTTTCACCCTCCTTCGCCACGTTTCGCTCTCTTTCACCCTCCTTCATCTCGTTTCGGTCTCTTTAACCCTCCTTCGTCTCCTTTCGGTGTCTTTCACCCTCCTTCGTCTCGTTCCGCTCTCGTTCACCCTCCTTCGACTCCTTTCGCTCTCTTTCACCCTCCTTCATCTCGTTTCGCTCTCTTTCACCCTCCTTCATCTCGTTTTGCTCTCTTTCACCCTCCTTCGTCTCGTTTCGGTCTCTTTAACCCACCTTCATCTCGTTTCGGTCTCTTTCACCGTCCTTCGTCTCGTTCCGCTCTCTTTCACCCTCATTTGACTCCTTTCGCTCTCTTTGACCCTCCTTCGTCTCGTTTTGCTCTCTTTCACGCTCCTTCATCTCGCTTCGCTCTCTTTCACCCTCCTTCATCTCGTTTCGCTCTCTTTCACCCTCCATCGTCTCGTTTCACTCTCTTTCATCCTCCTTCGTCTCGTTTCGCTCTCTTTGAACCTCCTTCATCTCGTTTCGCTCTCTTTGACCCTCCTTCGTCTCGTTTCGCTCTCTTTGATCCTCCTTCATCTCGTTTCGCTCTCTTTGACCCTCCTTCGTCTCGTTATGCTCTCTTTCACCCTCCTTCGTCTCGTTTCGCCCTCTTTGACCCTCCTTCATCTCGTTTCGCTCACTTTCACCCTCCTTCGTCTCCGTTCGCTCTCTTTCACCCTCCTTCGTCTCGTTTCACTCTCTTTCACCCTCCTTCGTCTCGTTTCGCCGTCATTCACAATCCTTCTTCTCGTTTCCCTCTCTTTCACCCTCCTTCGTCTCCTTTCGCTCCCTTTCACCCTCCTTCATCTCGTTCCGATGTCTTTCACCCTCCTTCGTCTCGTTTCGCCCTGTTTCACCCTCCTTCGTCTCGTTTCACTCTCTTTGACCCTCTTTCGTCTCGTTTCGCTCTCTTTGACCCCACTTTGTCTCATTTCGCTCTCTTTGTCCCTCCTTCATCTCGTTACGCTCTCTTTCACCCTCCTTCGTCTCGTTTCGCCCTCTTTGACCCTCCTTCGTCTCGGTTCGCTCTCTTTCACCCTCCTTCGTCTCGTTTTGCTCTCTTTCACCTTCTTTCGTCTCGTTTCGCTCTCTTTGACCCTCCTTCGTCTCATTTCGCTCTCTTTCCCCTCCTTCGTCTCCTTTCGCTCTCTTTCACCCTCCTTCATCTCGATCTGCTCTCTTTCACCCTCCTTTGTCTCGCTTCGCCCTCTTTCACCCTCCTTCGTCTCGTTTCGCTCTCTTTGACCCTCCTTCATCTCGTTTTCCTCTCTTTGACACTCCTTCGTCCCGTTTAGCTTTCTTTCATCCTCCTTCGTCTCGTTTCGCTCTGTTTCACACTCCTCCGTCTCGTTTTGCTCTCTTTCACCATCCTTCGTCTCGTTTCGCTCTTTTCACCCTCCTTCGTCTCGTTTCGCTCTCTTTGAACCTCCTTCAACTCGTTTCGCTCTCTTTGACCCTCCTTCGTCTCGTTATGCTCTCTTTCACCCTCCTTCGTCTCGTTTCGCCCTCTTTGACGCTCCTTCGTCTCGTTTCGCTCACTTTCACCCTCCTTCGTTTCCGTTCGCTCTGTTTCACCCTCCTTCGTCTCGTTTCACTCTCTTTCAACCTCCTTCGTCTCGTGTCGCCGTCATTCACAATCCTTCTTCTCGTTTCCCTCTCTTTCACCCTCCTTCGTCTCCTTTCGCTCCCTTTCACCCTCCTTCATCTCGTTTCGGTCTCTTTCACCCTCCTTCATCTCGTTCCGCTCTCTTTGACCCTCCTTCGTCTCGTTTCGCCCTGTTTCACCCTCCTTCGTCTCGTTTCACTCTCTTTGACCCTCTTTCGTGTCGTTTCGCTCTCTTTGACCCCACTTCGTCTCGTTTCGCTCTCTTTGACCCTCCTTCGTCTCCTTTCGCTCCCTTTCACCCTCCTTCATCTCGTTTCGGTCTCTTTAACCCTCCTTCGTCTCCTTTCGGTGTCTTTCACCCTCCTTCGTCTCGTTCCGCTCTCGTTCACCCTCCTTCGACTCCTTTCGCTCTCTTTCACCCTCCTTCATCTCGTTTCGCTCTCTTTCACCCTCCTTCATCTCGTTTTGCTCTCTTTCACCCTCCTTCGTCTCGTTTCGGTCTCTTTAACCCACCTTCATCTCGTTTCGGTCTCTTTCACCGTCCTTCGTCTCGTTCCGCTCTCTTTCACCCTCATTTGACTCCTTTCGCTCTCTTTGACCCTCCTTCGTCTCGTTTCGCTCTCTTTCACGCTCCTTCATCTCGCTTCGCTCTCTTTCACCCTCCTTCATCTCGTTTCGCTCTCTTTCACCCTCCATCGTCTCGTTTCACTCTCTTTCATCCTCCTTCGTCTCGTTTCACTCTCTTTGAACCTCCTTCATCTCGTTTCGCTCTCTTTGACCCTCCTTCGTCTCGTTTCGCTCTCTTTGATCCTCCTTCATCTCGTTTCGCTCTCTTTGACCCTCCTTCGTCTCGTTATGCTCTCTTTCACCCTCCTTCGTCTCGTTTCGCCCTCTTTGACCCTCCTTCGTCTCGTTTCGCTCACTTTCACCCTCCTTCGTCTCTGTTCGCTCTCTTTCACCCTCCTTCGTCTCGTTTCACTCTCTTTCACCCTCCTTCGTCTCGTTTCGCCGTCATTCACAATCCTTCTTCTCGTTTCCCTCTCTTTCACCCTCCTTCGTCTGCTTTCGCTCCCTTTCACCCTCCTTCATCTCGTTTCGGTCTCTTTCACCCTCCTTCATCTCGTTCCGCTCTCTTTGACCCTCCTTCGTCTCGTTTCGCCCTGTTTCACCCTCCTTCGTCTCGTTTCACTCTCTTTGACCCTCTTTCGTGTCGTTTCGCCGTCATTCACAATCCTTCTTCTCGTTTCCCTCTCTTTCACCCTCCTTCGTCTGCTTTCGCTCCCTTTCACCCTCCTTCATCTCGTTTCGGTCTCTTTCACCCTCCTTCATCTCGTTCCGCTCTCTTTGACCCTCCTTCGTCTCGTTTCGCCCTGTTTCACCCTCCTTCGTCTCGTTTCACTCTCTTTGGCCCTCTTTCGTGTCGTTTCGCTCTCTTTGACCCCACTTCGTCTCGTTTCGCTCTCTTTGACCCTCCTTCGTCTCGTTACGCTCTCTTTCACCCTCCTTCATCTCGTTTCGCCCTCTTTGACCCTCCTTCGTCTCGTTTCGCTCTCTTTCACCCTCCTTCGTCTCGCTTCGCCCTCTTTCACCCTCCTTCGTCTCGTTTCGCTCTCTTTGACCCTCCTTCATCTCGTTTCGCTCTCTTTCACCCTCATTCGTCTCGTTTCGCTCTCTTCCACTCTCCTTCGTCTCGTTTCGCCCTCTTTCACCCTACTTTGTCTTGTTTCGCTCTCTTTCACCCACCTTCATCTCGTTTTGCTCTCTTTCACCCTCCTTCGCCCTGCTTCAGTGTCTTTCATCCTCCTTCGTATCGTTCCGCTCTCTTTCACCCTCCTTCGATTCCTTTCGCTCTCTTTCACCCTCCTTCGCCACGTTTCGCTCTCTTTCACCCTCCTTCGTCTCGTTTCGGTCTCTTTAACCCTCCTTCGTCTCCTTTCGGTGTCTTTCACCCTCCTTCGTCTCGTTCCGCTCTCGTTCACCCTCCTTCGACTCCTTTCGCTCTCTTTCACCCTCCTTCATCTCGTTTCGCTCTCTTTCACCCTCCTTCATCTCGTTTTGCTCTCTTTCACCCTCCTTCGTCTCGTTTCGGTCTCTTTAACCCACCTTCATCTCGTTTCGGTCTCTTTCACCGTCCTTCGTCTCGTTCCGCTCTCTTTCACCCTCATTTGACTCCTTTCGCTCTCTTTGACCCTCCTTCGTCTCGTTTCGCTCTCTTTCACGCTCCTTCATCTCGCTTCGCTCTCTTTCACCCTCCTTCATCTCGTTTCGCTCTCTTTCACCCTCCATCGTCTCGTTTCACTCTCTTTCATCCTCCTTCGTCTCGTTTCACTCTCTTTGAACCTCCTTCATCTCGTTTCGCTCTCTTTGACCCTCCTTCGTCTCGTTTCGCTCTCTTTGATCCTCCTTCATCTCGTTTCGCTCTCTTTGACCCTCCTTCGTCACGTTATGCTCTCTTTCACCCTCCTTCGTCTCGTTTCACTCTCTTTCACCCTCCTTCGTCTCGTTTCGCCGTCATTCACAATCCTTCTTCTCGTTTCCCTCTCTTTCACCCTCCTTCGTCTCCTTTCGCTCCCTTTCACCCTCCTTCATCTCGTTTCGGTCTCTTTCACCCTCCTTCATCTCGTTCCGCTCTCTTTCACCCTCCTTCGTCTCGTTTCGCCCTGTTTCACCCTCCTTCGTCTCGTTTCACTCTCTTTGACCCTCTTTCGTCTCGTTTCGCTCTCTTTGACCCCACTTCGTCTCGTTTCGCTCTCTTTGTCCCTCCTTCGTCTCGTTACGCTCTCATTCACCCTCCTTCGTCTCGTTTCGCCCTCTTTGACCCTCCTTCGTCTCGGTTCGCTCTCTTTCACCCTCCTTCGTCTCGTTTTGCTCTCTTTCACCTTCTTTCGTCTCGTTTCGCTCTCTTTGACCCTCCTTCGTCTCATTTCGCATTCTTTCCCCTCCTTCGTCTCCTTTCGCTCTCTTTCACCCTCCTTCATCTCGATCTGCTCTCTTTCACCCTCCTTTGTCTCGCTTCGCCCTCTTTCACCCTCCTTCGTCTCGTTTCGCTCTCTTTGACCCTCCTTCATCTCGTTTTCCTCTCTTTGACCCTCCTTCGTCCCGTTTAGCTCTCTTTCATCCTCCTTCGTCTCGTTTCGCTCTGTTTCACACTCCTCGGTCTCGTTTTGCTCTCTTTCACCCTCCTTCGTCTCGTTTCGCTCTTTTCACCCTCCTTCGTCTCGTTTCGCTCTCTTTGAACCTCCTTCATCTCGTTTCGCTCTCTTTGACCCTCCTTCGTCTCGTTATGCTCTCTTTCACCCTCCTTCGTCTCGTTTCGGCCTCTTTGACCCTCCTTCGTCTCGTTTCGCTCACTTTCACCCTCCTTCGTCTCCGTTCGCTCCCTATCACCCTCCTTCGTCTCGTTTCACTCTCTTTCACCCTCCTTCGTCTCGTTTCGCCGTCATTCACAATCCTTCTTCTCGTTTCCCTCTCTTTCACCCTCCTTCGTCTCCTTTCGCTCCCTTTCACTCTCCTTCATCTCGTTTCGGTCTCTTTCACCCTCCTTCATCTCGTTCCGCTCTCTTTCACCCTCCTTCGTCTCGTTTCGCCCTGTTTCACCCTCCTTCGTCTCGTTTCACTCTCTTTGACCCTCTTTCGTCTCGTTTCGCTCTCTTTGACCCCACTTCGTCTCGTTTCGCTCTCTTTGACCCTCCTTCGTCTCGTTACGCTCTCTTTCACCCTCCTTCGTCTCGTTTCGCCCTCTTTGACTCTCCTTCGTCTCGTTTCGCTCTCTTTCACCCTCCTTCGTCTCGCTTCGCCCTCTTTCACCCTCCTTCGTCTTGTTTCGCTCTCTTTCACCCTCCTTCGCCCTGCTTCAGTGTCTTTCATCCTCCTTCGTATCGTTCCGCTCTCTTTCACCCTCCTTCGATTCCTTTCGCTCTCTTTCACCCTCCTTCGCCACGTTTCGCTCTCTTTCACCCTCCTTCGTCTCGTTTCGGTCTCGTTAACCCTCCTTCGTCTCCTTTCGGTCTCTTTCACCCTCCTGCGTCTCGTTCCGCTCTCGTTCACCCTCCTTCGACTCCTTTCGCTCTCTTTCACCCTCCTTCGTCTCGTTTCGCTCACTTTCACCCTCGTTCGTCTCCGTTCGCTCTCTTTCACACTCCTTCATCTCGTTTCGGTCTCTTTCACCCTCCTTCATCTCGTTCCGCTGTCTTTCACCCTCCTTCGTCTCGTTTCGCCCTGTTTCACCCTCCTTCGACTCGTTTCGCTCTCTTTGACCCTCCTTCGTCTCGTTATGCTCTTTCACCCTCCTTCGTCTCGTTTCGCCCTCTTTGACCCTCCTTCGTCTCGTTTCGCTCACTTTCACCCTCGTTCGTCTCCGTTCACTCTCTTTCACCCTCCTTCGTCTCGTTTCGCCGTCATTCACAATCCTTCTTCTCGTTTCCCTCTCTTTCACCCTCCTTCGTCTCCTTTCGCTCCCTTTCACACTCCTTCATCTCGTTTTGGTCTCTTTCACCCTCCTTCATCTCGTTCCGATGTCTTTCACCCTCCTTCGTCTCGTTTCGCCCTGTTTCACCCTCCTTCGTCTCGTTTCACTCTCTTTGACCCTCTTTCGTCTCGTTTCGCTCTCTTTGACCCCACTTCGTCTCGTTTCGCTCTCTTTGTCCCTCCTTCGTCTCGTTACGCTCTCTTTCACCCTCCTTCGTCTCGTTTCGCCCTCTTTGACCCTCCTTCGTCTCGGTTCGCTCTCTTTCACCCTCCTTCGTCTCGTTTTGCTCTCTTTCACCTTCTTTCGTCTCGTTTCGCTCTCTTTGACCCTCCTTCGTCTCATTTCGCTCTCTTTCCCCTCCTTCGTCTCCTTTCGCTCTCTTTCACCCTCCTTCATCTCGATCTGCTCTCTTTCACCCTCCTTTGTCTCGCTTCGCCCTCTTTCACCCTCCTTCGTCTCGTTTCGCTCTCTTTGACCCTCCTTCATCTCGTTTTCCTCTCTTTGACCCTCCTTCGTCCCGTTTAGCTCTCTTTCATCCTCCTTCGTCTCGTTTCGCTCTGTTTCACACTCCTCCCTCTCGTTTTGCTCTCTTTCACCATCCTTCGTCTCGTTTCGCTCTGTACACCCTCCTTCGTCTCGTTTCGCTCTCTTTGAACCTCCTTCATCTCGTTTCGCTCTCTTTGACCCTCCTTCGTCTCGTTATGCTCTCTTTCACCCTCCTTCGTCTCGTTTCGCCCTCTTTGACGCTCCTTCGTCTCGTTTCGCTCACTTTCACCCTCCTTCATTTCCGTTCGCTCTGTTTCACCCTCCTTCGTCTCGTTTCACTCTCTTTCACCCTCCTTCGTCTCGTTTCGCCGTCATTCACAATCCTTCTTCTCGTTTCCCTCTCTTTCACCCTCCTTCGTCTCCTTTCGCTCCCTTTCACCCTCCTTCATCTCGTTTCGGTCTCTTTCACCCTCCTTCATCTCGTTCCGCTCTCTTTGACCCTCCTTCGTCTCGTTTCGCCCTGTTTCTCCCTCCTTCGTCTCGTTTCACTCTCTTTGACCCTCTTTCGTGTCGTTTCGCTCTCTTTGACCCCACTTCGTCTCGTTTCGCTCTCTTTGACCCTCCTTCGTCTCCTTTCGCTCCCTTTCACCCTCCTTCATCTCGTTTCGGTCTCTTTCACCCTCCTTCATCTCGTTCCGCTCTCTTTCACCCTCCTTCGTCTCGTTTCGCCGTCATTCACAATCCTTCTTCTCGTTTCCCTCTCTTTCACCCTCCTTCGTCTCCTTTCGTTCCCTTTCACCCTCCTTCATCTCGTTTCGGTCTCTTTCACCCTCCTTCATCTCGTTCCGCTCTCTTTGACCCTCCTTCGTCTCGTTTCGGTCTCTTTAACCCACCTTCATCTCGTTTCGGTCTCTTTCACCGTCCTTCGTCTCGTTCCGCTCTCTTTCACCCTCATTTGACTCCTTTCGCTCTCTTTGACCCTCCTTCGTCTCGTTTCACTCTCTTTCATCCTCCTTCGTCTCGTTTCGCTCTCTTTGAACCTCCTTCATCTCGTTTCGCTCTCTTTGACCCTCCTTCGTCTCGTTTCGCTCTCTTTGATCCTCCTTCATCTCGTTTCGCTCTCTTTGACCCTCCTTCGTCTCGTTATGCTCTCTTTCACCCTCCTTCGTCTCGTTTCGCCCTCTTTGACCCTCCTTCGTCTCGTTTCGCTCACTTTCACCCTCCTTCGTCTCCGTTCGCTCTCTTTCACCCTCCTTCATCTCGTTTCACTCTCTTTCACCCTCCTTCGTCTCGTTTCGCCGTCATTCACAATCCTTCTTCTCGTTTCCCTCTCTTTCACCCTCCTTCGTCTCCTTTCGCTCCCTTTCACCCTCCTTCATCTCGTTTCGGTCTCTTTCACCCTCCTTCATCTCGTTCCGCTCTCTTTCACCCTCCTTCGTCTCGTTTCGCCCTGTTTCACCCTCCTTCGTCTCGTTTCACTCTCTTTGACCCTCTTTCGTCTCGTTTCGCTCTCTTTGACCCCACTTCGTCTCGTTTCGCTCTCTTTGTCCCTCCTTCGTCTCGTTACGCTCTCTTTCACCCTCCTTCATCTCGTTTCACTCTCTTTCACCCTCCTTCGTCTCGTTTCGCCGTCATTCACAATCCTTCTTCTCGTTTCCCTCTCTTTCACCCTCCTTCGTCTCGTTTCGGTCTCGTTAACCCTCCTTCGTCTCCTTTCGGTCTCTTTCACCCTCCTGCGTCTCGTTCCGCTCTCGTTCACCCTCCTTCGACTCCTTTCGCTCTCTTTCACCCTCCTTCGTCTCGTTTCGCTCACTTTCACCCTCGTTCGTCTCCGTTCGCTCTCTTTCACACTCCTTCATCTCGTTTCGGTCTCTTTCACCCTACTTCATCTCGTTCCGCTGTCTTTCACCCTCCTTCGTCTCGTTTCACCCTGTTTCACCCTCCTTCGACTCGTTTCGCTCTCTTTGACCCTCCTTCGTCTCGTTGTGCTCTCTTTGACCCTCCTTCGTCTCGTTTCGCCCTCTTTGACCCTCCTTCGTCTCGTTTCGCTCACTTTCACCCTCGTTCGTCTCCGTTCACTCTCTTTCACCCTCCTTCGTCTCGTTTCGCCGTCATTCACAATCCTTCTTCTCGTTTCCCTCTCTTTCACCCTCCTTCGTCTCCTTTCGCTCCCTTTCACACTCCTTCATCTCGTTTCGGTCTCTTTCACCCTCCTTCATCTCGTTCCGATGTCTTTCACCCTCCTTCGTCTCGTTTCACTCTCTTTGACCCTCTTTCGTCTCGTTTCGCTCTCTTTGACCCCACGTCGTCTCGTTTCGCTCTCTTTGTCCCTCCTTCGTCTCGTTACGCTCTCTTTCACCCTCCTTCGTCTCGTTATGCTCTCTTTCACCCTCCTTCGTCTCGTTTCGCCCTCTTTGACCCTCCTTCGTCTCGTTTCGCTCACTTTCACCCTCCTTCGTCTCCGTTCGCTCTCTATCACCCTCCTTCGTCTCGTTTCACTCTCTTTCACCCTCCTTCGTCTCGTTTCGCCGTCATTCACAATCCTTCTTCTCGTTTCCCTCTCTTTTACCCTCCTTCGTCTCCTTTCGCTCCCTTTCACTCTCCTTCATCTCGTTTCGGTCTCTTTCACCCTCCTTCATCTCGTTCCGCTCTCTTTCACCCTCCTTCGTCTCGTTTCGCCCTGTTTCACCCTCCTTCGTCTCGTTTCACTCTCTTTGACCCTCTTTCGTCTCGTTTCGCTCTCTTTGACCCCACTACGTCTCGTTTCGCTCTCTTTGACGCTCCTTTGTCTCGTTACGCTCTCTTTCACCCTCCTTCGTCTCGTTTCGCCCTCTTTGACCCTCCTTCGTCTCGTTTCGCTCTCTTTCACCCTCCTTCGTCTCGCTTCGCCCTCTTTCACCCTCCTTCGTCTTGTTTCGCTCTCTTTCACCCTCCTTCGCCCTGCTTCAGTGTCTTTCATCCTCCTTCGTATCGTTCCGCTCTCTTTCACCCTCCTTCAATTCCTTTCGCTGTCTTTCACCCTCCTTCGCCACGTTTCGCTCTCTTTCACCCTCCTTCGTCTCGTTTCGGTCTCGTTAACCCTCCTTCGTCTCCTTTCGGTCTCTTTCACCCTCCTGCGTCTCGTTCCGCTCTCGTTCACCCTCCTTCGACTCCTTTCGCTCTCTTTCACCCTCCTTCGTCTCGTTTCGCTCACTTTCACCCTCGTTCGTCTCCGTTCGCTCTCTTTCACACTCCTTCATCTCGTTTCGGTCTCTTTCACCCTACTTCATCTCGTTCCGCTGTCTTTCACCCTCCTTCGTCTCGTTTCGCCCTGTTTCACCCTCCTTCGACTCGTTTCGCTCTCTTTGACCCTCCTTCGTCTCGTTGTGCTCTCTTTCACCCTCCTTCGTCTCGTTTCGCCCTCTTTGACCCTCCTTCGTCTCGTTTCGCTCACTTTCACCCTCGTTCGTCTCCGTTCACTCTCTTTCACCCTCCTTCGTCTCGTTTCGCCGTCATTCACAATCCTTCTTCTCGTTTCCCTCTCTTTCACCCTCCTTCGTCTCCTTTCGCTCCCTTTCACACTCCTTCATCTCGTTTCGGTCTCTTTCACCCTCCTTCATCTCGTTCCGATGTCTTTCACCCTCCTTCGTCTCGTTTCACTCTCTTTGACCCTCTTTCGTCTCGTTTCGCTCTCTTTGACCCCACGTCGTCTCGTTTCGCTCTCTTTGTCCCTCCTTCGTCTCGTTACGCTCTCTTTCACCCTCCTTCGTCTCGTTTCGCCCTCTTTGACCCTCCTTCGTCTCGGTTCGCTCTCTTTCACCCTCCTTCGTCTCGTTTTGCTCTCTTTCACCTTCTTTCGTCTCGTTTCGCTCTCTTTGACCCTCCTTCGTCTCATTTCGCTCTCTTTCCCCTCCTTCGTCTCCTTTCGCTCTCTTTCACCCTCCTTCATCTCGATCTGCTCTCTTTCACCCTCCTTTGTCTCGCTTCGCCCTCTTTGACCCTCCTTCGTCTCGTTTCGCTCTCTTTGACCCTCCTTCATCTCGTTTTCCTCTCTTTGACCCTCCTTCGTCCCGTTTAGCTCTCTTTCATCCTCCTTCGTCTCGTTTCGCTCTGTTTCACACTCCTCCGTCTCGTTTTGCTCTCTTTCACCATCCTTCGTCTCGTTTCGCTCTTTTCACCCTCCTTCGTCTCGTTTCGCTCTCTTTGAACCACCTTCATCTCGTTTCGCTCTCTTTGACCCTCCTTCGTCTCGTTATGCTCTCTTTCACCCTCCTTCGTCTCGTTTCGCCCTCTTTGACGCTCCTTCGTCTCGTTTCGCTCACTTTCACCCTCCTTCATTTCCGTTCGCTCTGTTTCACCCTCCTTCGTCTCGTTTCACTCTCTTTCACCCTCCTTCGTCTCGTTTCGCCGTCATTCACAATCCTTCTTCTCGTTTCCCTCTCTTTCTCCCTCCTTCGTCTCCTTTCGCTCCCTTTCACCCTCCTTCATCTCGTTTCGGTCTCTTTCACCCTCCTTCATCTCGTTCCGCTCTCTTTGACCCTCCTTCGTCTCGTTTCGCCCTGTTTCACCCTCCTTCGTCTCGTTTCACTCTCTTTGACCCTCTTTCGTGTCGTTTCGCTCTCTTTGACCCCACTTCGTCTCGTTTCGCTCTCTTTGACCCTCCTTCGTCTCCTTTCGCTCCCTTTCACCCTCCTTCATCTCGTTTCGGTCTCTTTCACCCTCCTTCATCTCGTTCCGCTCTCTTTCACCCTCCTTCGTCTCGTTTCGCCGTCATTCACAATCCTTCTTCTCGTTTCCCTCTCTTTCACCCTCCTTCGTCTCCTTTCGTTCCCTTTCACCCTCCTTCATCTCGTTTCGGTCTCTTTCACCCTCCTTCATCTCGTTCCGCTCTCTTTGACCCTCCTTTGTCTCGTTTCGCCCTGTTTCACCCTCCTTCGTCTCGTTTCACTCTCTTTGACCCTCTTTCGTGTCGTTTCGCTCTCTTTGACCCCACTTCGTCTCGTTTCGCTCTCTTTGACCCTCCTTCGTCTCGTTACGCTCTCTTTCACCCTCCTTCGTCTCGTTTCGCCCTCTTTGACCCTCCTTCGTCTCGTTTCGCTCTCTTTCACCCTCCTTCGTCTCGCTTCGCCCTCTTTCACCCTCCTTCGTCTCGTTTCGCTCTCTTTGACCCTCCTTCATCTCGTTTCGCTCTCTTTCACCCTCCTTCGTCTCGTTTCGCTCTCTTCCACCCTCCTTCGTCTCGTTTCGCCCTCTTTCACCCTCCTTTGTCTTGTTTCGCTCTCTTTCACCCACCTTCATCTCGTTTTGCTCTCTTTCACCCTCCTTCGCCCTGCTTCAGTGTCTTTCATCCTCCTTCGTATCGTTCCGCTCTCTTTCACCCTCCTTCGATTCCATTCGCTCTCTTTCACCCTCCTTCGCCACGTTTCGCTCTCTTTCACCCTCCTTCGTCTCGTTTCGGTCTCTTTAACCCTCCTTCGTCTCCTTTCGGTGTCTTTCACCCTCCTTCGTCTCGTTCCGCGCTTGTTCACCCTCCTTCGACTCCTTTCGCTCTCTTTCACCCTCCTTCATCTCGTTTCGCTCTCTTTCACCCTCCTTCATCTCGTTTTGCTCTCTTTCACCCTCCTTCGTCTCGTTTCGGTCTCTTTAACCCACCTTCATCTCGTTTCGGTCTCTTTCACTGTCCTTCGTCTCGTTCCGCTCTCTTTCACCCTCATTTGACTCCTTTCGCTCTCTTTGACCCTCCTTCGTCTCGTTTCGCTCTCTTTCACGCTCCTTCATCTCGCTTCGCTCTCTTTCACCCTCCTTCATCTCGTTTCGCTCTCTTTCACCCTCCATCGTCTCGTTTCACTCTCTTTCATCCTCCTTCGTCTCGTTTCGCTCTCTTTGAACCTCCTTCATCTCGTTTCGCTCTCTTTGACCCTCCTTCGTCTCGTTTCGCTCTCTTTGATCCTCCTTCATCTCGTTTCGCTCTCTTTGACCCTCCTTCGTCTCGTTATGCTCTCTTTCACCCTCCTTCATCTCGTTTCGCCCTCTTTGACCCTCCTTCGTCTCGTTTCGCTCACTTTCACCCTCCTTCGTCTCCGTTCGCTCTCTTTCACCCTCCTTCGTCTCGTTTCACTCTCTTTCACCCTCCTTCGTCTCGTTTCGCCGTCATTCACAATCCTTCTTCTCGTTTCCCTCTCTTTCACCCTCCTTCGTCTCTTTTCGCTCCCTTTCACCCTCCTTCATCTCGTTTCGGTCTCTTTCACCCTCCTTCATCTCGTTCCGCTCTCTTTCACCCTCCTTCGTCTCGTTTCGCCCTGTTTCACCCTCCTTCGTCTCGTTTCACTCTCTTTGACCCTCTTTCGTCTCGTTTCGCTCTCTTTGACCCCACTTCGTCTCGTTTCGCTCTCTTTGTCCCTCCTTCGTCTCGTTACGCTCTCATTCACCCTCCTTCGTCTCGTTTCGCCCTCTTTGACCCTCCTTCGTCTCGGTTCGCTCTCTTTCACCCTCCTTCGTCTCGTTTTGCTCTCTTTCACCTTCTTTCGTCTCGTTTCGCTCTCTTTGACCCTCCTTCGTCTCATTTCGCTTTCTTTCCCCTCCTTCGTCTCCTTTCGCTCTCTATCACCCTCCTTCATCTCGATCTGCTCTCTTTCACCCTCCTTTGTCTCGCTTCGCCCTCTTTCACCCTCCTTCATCTCGTTTCGCTCTCTTTGACCCTCCTTCATCTCGTTTTCCTCTCTTTGACCCTCCTTCGTCCCGTTTAGCTCTCTTTCATCCTCCTTCATCTCGTTTCGCTCTGTTTCACACTCCTCGGTCTCGTTTTGCTCTCTTTCACCCTCCTTCGTCTCGTTTCGCTCTTTTCACCCTCCTTCGTCTCGTTTCGCTCTCTTTGAACCTCCTTCATCTCGTTTCGCTCTCTTTGACCCTCCTTCGTCTCGTTATGCTCTCTTTCACCCTCCTTCGTCTCGTTTCGCCCTCTTTGACCCTCCTTCGTCTCGTTTCGCTCACTTTCACCCTCCTTCGTCTCCGTTCGCTCTCTATCACCCTCCTTCGTCTCGTTTCACTCTCTTTCACCCTCCTTCGTCTCGTTTCGCCGTCATTCACAATCCTTCTTCTCGTTTCCCTCTCTTTCACCCTCCTTCGTCTCCTTTCGCTCCCTTTCACTCTCCTTCATCTCGTTTCGGTCTCTTTCACCCTCCTTCATCTCGTTCCGCTCTCTTTCACCCTCCTTCGTCTCGTTTCGCCCTGTTTCACCCTCCTTCGTCTCGTTTCACTCTCTTTGACCCTCTTTCGTCTCGTTTCGCTCTCTTTGACACCACTTCGTCTCGTTTCGCTCTCTTTGACCCTCCTTCGTCTCGTTACGCTCTCTTTCACACTCCTTCGTCTCGTTTCGCCCTCTTTGACCCTCCTTCGTCTCGTTTCGCTCTCTTTCACCCTCCTTCGTCTCGCTTCGCCCTCTTTCACCCTCCTTCGTCTTGTTTCGCTCTCTTTCACCCTCCTTCGCCCTGCTTCAGTGTCTTTCATCCTCCTTCGTATCGTTCCGCTCTCTTTCACCCTCCTTCGATTCCTTTTGCTCTCTTTCACCCTCCTTCGCCACGTTTCGCTCTCTTTCACGCTCCTTCGTCTCGTTTCGGTCTCGTTAACCCTCCTTCGTCTCCTTTCGGTCTCTTTCACCCTCCTGCGTCTCGTTCCGCTCTCGTTCACCCTCCTTCGACTCCTTTCGCTCTCTTTCACCCTCCTTCGTCTCGTTTCGCTCACTTTCACCCTCGTTCGTCTCCGTTCGCTCTCTTTCACACTCCTTCATCTCGTTTCGGTCTCTTTCACCCTCCTTCATCTCGTTCCGCTGTCTTTCACCCTCCTTCGTCTCGTTTCGCCCTGTTTCACCCTCCTTCGTTTCGTTTCACTCTCTTTGACCCTCTTTCGTCTCGTTTCGCTCTCTTTGACCCCACTTCGTCTCGTTTCGCTCTCTTTGTCCCTCCTTCGTCTCGTTACGCTCTCTTTCACCCTCCTTCGTCTCGTTTCGCCCTGTTTCACCCTCCTTCGACTCGTTTCGCTCTCTTTGACCCTCCTTCGTCTCGTTGTGCTCTCTTTCACCCTCCTTCGTCTCGTTTCGCCCTCTTTGACCCTCCTTTGTCTCGTTTCGCTCACTTTCACCCTCGTTCGTCTCCGTTCACTCTCTTTCACCCTCCTTCGTCTCGTTTCGGTCTCTTTAACCCACCTTCATCTCGTTTCGGTCTCTTTCACCGTCCTTCGTCTCGTTCCGCTCTCTTTCACCCTCATTTGACTCCTTTCGCTCTCTTTGACCCTCCTTCGTCTCGTTTCGCTCTCTTTCACGCTCCTTCATCTCGCTTCGCTCTCTTTCACCCTCCTTCATCTCGTTTCGCTCTCTTTCACCTCCCATCGTCTCGTTTCACTCTCTTTCATCCTCCTTCGTCTCGTTTCGCTCTCTTTGATCCTCCTTCATCTCGTTTCGCTCTCTTTGACCCTCCTTCGTCTCGTTATGCTCTCTTTCACCCTCCTTCGTCTCGTTTCGCCCTCTTTGACCCTCCTTCGTCTCGTTTCGCTCACTTTCACCCTCCTTCGTCTCCGTTCGCTCTCTTTCACCCTCCTTCATCTCGTTTCACTCTCTTTCACCCTCCTTCGTCTCGTTTCGCCGTCATTCACAATCCTTCTTCTCGTTTCCCTCTCTTTCACCCTCCTTCGTCTCCTTTCGCTCCCTTTCACCCTCCTTCATCTCGTTTCGGTCTCATTCACCCTCCTTCATCTCGTTCCGCTCTCTTTCACCCTCCTTCGTCTCGTTTCGCCCTGTTTCACCCTCCTTCGTCTCGTTTCACTCTCTTTGACCCTCTTTCGTCTCGTTTTGCTCTCTTTGACCCCACTTCGTCTCGTTCCCCTCTTTGTCCCTCCTTCGTCTCGTTACGCTCTCATTCACCCTCCTTCGTCTCGTTTCGCCCTCTTTGACCCTCCTTCGTCTCGGTTCGCTCTCTTTCACCCTCCTTCGTCTCGTTTTGCTCTCTTTCACCTTCTTTCGTCTCGTTTCGCTCTCTTTAACCCTCCTTCGTCTCATTTCGCTTTCTTTCCCCTCCTTCGTCTCCTTTCGCTCTCTTTCACCCTCCTTCATCTCGATCTGCTCTCTTTCACCCTCCTTTGTCTCGCTTCGCCCTCTTTCACCCTCCTTCGTCTCGTTTCGCTCGCTTTGACCCTCCTTCATCTCGTTTTCCTCTCTTTGACCCTCCTTCGTCCCGTTTAGCTCTCTTTCATCCTCCTTCGTCTCGTTTCGCTCTGTTTCACACTCCTCGGTCTCGTTTTGCTCTCTTTCACCCTCCTTCGTCTCGTTTCGCTCTTTTCACCCTCCTTCGTCTCGTTTCGCTCTCTTTGAACCTCCTTCATCTCGTTTCGCTCTCTTTGACCCTCCTTCGTCTCGTTATGCTCTCTTTCACCCTCCTTCGTCTCGTTTCGCCCTCTTTGACCCTCCTTCGTCTCGTTTCGCTCACTTTCACCCTCCTTCGTCTCCGTTCGCTCTCTATCACCCTCCTTCGTCTCGTTTCACTCTCTTTCACCCTCCTTCGTCTCGTTTCGCCGTCATTCACAATCCTTCTTCTCGTTTCCCTCTCTTTTACCCTCCTTCGTCTCCTTTCGCTCCCTTTCACTCTCCTTCATCTCGTTTCGGTCTCTTTCACCCTCCTTCATCTCGTTCCGCTCTCTTTCACCCTCCTTCGTCTCGTTTCGCCCTGTTTCACCCTCCTTCGTCTCGTTTCACTCTCTTTGACCCTCTTTCGTCTCGTTTCGCTCTCTTTGACCCCACTTCGTCTCGTTTCGCTCTCTTTGACCCTCCTTTGTCTCGTTACGCTCTCTTTCACCCTCCTTTGTCTCGTTTCGCCCTCTTTGACCCTCCTTCGTCTCGTTTCGCTCTCTTTCACCCTCCTTCGTCTCGCTTCGCCCTCTTTCACCCTCCTTCGCCCTGCTTCAGTGTCTTTCATCCTCCTTCGTATCGTTCCGCTCTCTTTCACCCTCCTTCGATTCCTTTCGCTGTCTTTCACCCTCCTTCACCACGTTTCGCTCTCTTTCACACTCCTTCGTCTCGTTTCGGTCTCGTTAACCCTCCTTCGTCTCCTTTCGGTCTCTTTCACCCTCCTGCGTCTCGTTCCGCTCTCGTTCACCCTCCTTCGACTCCTTTCGCTCTCTTTCACCCTCCTTCGTCTCGTTTCGCTCACTTTCACCCTCGTTCGTCTCCGTTCGCTCTCTTTCACACTCCTTCATCTCGTTTCGGTCTCTTTCACCCTACTTCATCTCGTTCCGCTGTCTTTCACCCTCCTTCGTCTCGTTTCGCCCTGTTTCACCCTCCTTCGACTCGTTTCGCTCTCTTTGACCCTCCTTCGTCTCGTTGTGCTCTCTTTCACCCTCCTTCGTCTCGTTTCGCCCTCTTTGACCCTCCTTCGTCTCGTTTCGCTCACTTTCACCCTCGTTCGTCTCCGTTCACTCTCTTTCACCCTCCTTCATCTCGTTTCGCCGTCATTCACAATCCTTCTTCTCGTTTCCCTCTCTTTCACCCTCCTTCGTCTCCTTTCGCTCCCTTTCACACTCCTTCATCTCGTTTCGGTCTCTTTCACCCTCCTTCATCTCGTTCCGATGTCTTTCACCCTCCTTCGTCTCGTTTCACTCTCTTTGACCCTCTTTCGTCTCGTTTCGCTCTCTTTGACCCCACGTCGTCTCGTTTCGCTCTCTTTGTCCCTCCTTCGTCTCGTTACGCTCTCTTTCACCCTCCTTCGTCTCGTTTCGCCCTCTTTGACCCTCCTTCGTCTCGGTTCGCTCTCTTTCACCCTCCTTCGTCTCGTTTTGCTCTCTTTCACCTTCTTTCGTCTCGTTTCGCTCTCTTTGACCCTCCTTCGTCTCATTTCGCTCTCTTTCCCCTCCTTCGTCTCCTTTCGCTCTCTTTCACCCTCCTTCATCTCGATCTGCTCTCTTTCACCCTCCTTTGTCTCGCTTCGCCCTCTTTGACCCTCCTTCGTCTCGTTTCGCTCTCTTTGACCCTCCTTCATCTCGTTTTCCTCTCTTTGACCCTCCTTCGTCCCGTTTAGCTCTCTTTCATCCTCCTTCGTCTCGTTTCGCTCTGTTTCACACTCCTCCGTCTCGTTTTGCTCTCTTTCACCATCCTTCGTCTCGTTTCGCTCTTTTCACCCTCCTTCGTCTCGTTTCGCTCTCTTTGAACCACCTTCATCTCGTTTCGCTCTCTTTGACCCTCCTTCGTCTCGTTATGCTGTCTTTCACCCTCCTTCGTCTCGTTTCGCCCTCTTTGACGCTCCTTCGTCTCGTTTCGCTCACTTTCACCCTCCTTCATTTCCGTTCGCTCTGTTTCACCCTCCTTCGTCTCGTTTCACTCTCTTTCACCCTCCTTCGTCTCGTTTCGCCGTCATTCACAATCCTTCTTCTCGTTTCCCTCTCTTTCTCCCTCCTTCGTCTCCTTTCGCTCCCTTTCACCCTCCTTCATCTCGTTTCGGTCTCTTTCACCCTCCTTCATCTCGTTCCGCTCTCTTTGACCCTCCTTCGTCTCGTTTCGCCCTGTTTCACCCTCCTTCGTCTCGTTTCACTCTCTTTGACCCTCTTTCGTGTCGTTTCGCTCTCTTTGACCCCACTTCGTCTCGTTTCGCTCTCTTTGACCCTCCTTCGTCTCCTTTCGCTCCCTTTCACCCTCCTTCATCTCGTTTCGGTCTCTTTCACCCTCCTTCATCTCGTTCCGCTCTCTTTCACCCTCCTTCGTCTCGTTTCGCCGTCATTCACAATCCTTCTTCTCGTTTCCCTCTCTTTCACCCTCCTTTTTCTCCTTTCGTTCCCTTTCACCCTCCTTCATCTCGTTTCGGTCTCTTTCACCCTCCTTCATCTCGTTCCGCTCTCTTTGACCCTCCTTTGTCTCGTTTCGCCCTGTTTCACCCTCCTTCGTCTCGTTTCACTCTCTTTGACCGTCTTTCGTGTCGTTTCGCTCTCTTTGACCCCACTTCGTCTCGTTTCGCTCTCTTTGACCCTCCTTCGTCTCGTTACGCTCTCTTTCACCCTCCTTCGTCTCGTTTCGCCCTCTTTGACCCTCCTTCGTCTCGTTTCGCTCTCTTTCACCCTCCTTCGTCTCGCTTCGCCCTCTTTCACCCTCCTTCGTCTCGTTTCGCTCTCTTTGACCCTCCTTCATCTCGTTTCGCTCTCTTTCACCCTCCTTCGTCTCGTTTCGCTCTCTTCCTTCGTCTCGTTTCGCCCTCTTTCACCCTCCTTTGTCTTGTTTCGCTCTCTTTCACCCACCTTCATCTCGTTTTGCTCTCTTTCACCCTCCTTCGCCCTGCTTCAGTGTCTTTCATCCTCCTTCGTATCGTTCCGCTCTCTTTCACCCTCCTTCGATTCCATTCGCTCTCTTTCACCCTCCTTCGCCACGTTTCGCTCTCTTTCACCCTCCTTCGTCTCGTTTCGGTCTCTTTAACCCTCCTTCGTCTCCTTTCGGTGTCTTTCACCCTCCTTCGTCTCGTTCCGCGCTTGTTCACCCTCCTTCGACTCCTTTCGCTCTCTTTCACCCTCCTTCATCTCGTTTCGCTCTCTTTCACCCTCCTTCATCTCGTTTTGCTCTCTTTCACCCTCCTTCGTCTCGTTTCGGTCTCTTTAACCCACCTTCATCTCGTTTCGGTCTCTTTCACCGTCCTTCGTCTCGTTCCGCTCTCTTTCACCCTCATTTGACTCCTTTCGCTCTCTTTGACCCTCCTTCGTCTCGTTTCGCTCTCTTTCACGCTCCTTCATCTCGCTTCGCTCTCTTTCACCCTCCTTCATCTCGTTTCGCTCTCTTTCACCCTCCATCGTCTCGTTTCACTCTCTTTCATCCTCCTTCGTCTCGTTTCGCTCTCTTTGAACCTCCTTCATCTCGTTTCGCTCTCTTTGACCCTCCTTCGTCTTGTTTCGCTCTCTTTGATCCTCCTTCATCTCGTTTCGCTCTCTTTGACCCTCCTTCGTCTCGTTATGCTCTCTTTCACCCTCCTTCATCTCGTTTCGCCCTCTTTGACCCTCCTTCGTCTCGTTTCGCTCACTTTCACCCTCCTTCGTCTCCGTTCGCTCTCTTTCACCCTCCTTCGTCTCGTTTCAGTCTCTTTCACCCTCCTTCGTCTCGTTTCGCCGTCATTCACAATCCTTCTTCTCGTTTCCCTCTCTTTCACCCTCCTTCGTCTCCTTTCGCTCCCTTTCACCCTCCTTCATCTCGTTTCGGTCTCTTTCACCCTCCTTCATCTCGTTCCGCTCTCTTTCACCCTCCTTCGTCTCGTTTCGCCCTGTTTCACCCTCCTTCGTCTCGTTTCACTCTCTTTGACCCTCTTTCGTCTCGTTTCGCTCTCTTTGACCCCACTTCGTCTCGTTTCGCTCTCTTTGTCCCTCCTTCGTCTCGTTACGCTCTCATTCACCCTCCTTCGTCTCGTTTCGCCCTCTTTGACCCTCCTTCGTCTCGGTTCGCTCTCTTTCACCCTCCTTCGTCTCGTTTTGCTCTCTTTCACCTTCTTTCGTCTCGTTCCGCGCTCGTTCACCCTCCTTCGACTCCTTTCGCTCTCTTTCACCCTCCTTCGTCTCGTTTCGCTCACTTTCACCCTCGTTCGTCTCCGTTCGCTCTCTTTCACACTCCTTCATCTCGTTTCGGTCTCTTTCACCCTCCTTCATCTCGTTCCGCTGTCTTTCACCCTCCTTCGTCTCGTTTCGCCCTGTTTCACCCTCCTTCGTTTCGTTTCACTCTCTTTGACCCTCTTTCGTCTCGTTTCGCTCTCTTTGACCCCACTTCGTCTCGTTTCGCTCTCTTTGTCCCTCCTTCGTCTCGTTACGCTCTCTTTCACCCTCCTTCGTCTCGTTTCGCCCTGTTTCACCCTCCTTCGACTCGTTTCGCTCTCTTTGACCCTCCTTCGTCTCGTTGTGCTCTCTTTCACCCTCCTTCGTCTCGTTTCGCCCTCTTTGACCCTCCTTCGTCTCGTTTCGCTCACTTTCACCCTCGTTCGTCTCCGTTCACTCTCTTTCACCCTCCTTCGTCTCGTTTCGGTCTCTTTAACCCACCTTCATCTCGTTTCGGTCTCTTTCACCGTCCTTCGTCTCGTTCCGCTCTCTTTCACCCTCATTTGACTCCTTTCGCTCTCTTTGACCCTCCTTCGTCTCGTTTCGCTCTCTTTCACGCTCCTTCATCTCGCTTCGCTCTCTTTCACCCTCCTTCATCTCGTTTCGCTCTCTTTCACCTCCCATCGTCTCGTTTCACTCTCTTTCATCCTCCTTCGTCTCGTTTCGCTCTCTTTGATCCTCCTTCATCTCGTTTCGCTCTCTTTGACCCTCCTTCGTCTCGTTATGCTCTCTTTCACCCTCCTTCGTCTCGTTTCGCCCTCTTTGACCCTCCTTCGTCTCGTTTCACTCACTTTCACCCTCCTTCGTCTCCGTTCGCTCTCTTTCACCCTCCTTCATCTCGTTTCACTCTCTTTCACCCTCCTTCGTCTCGTTTCGCCGTCATTCACAATCCTTCTTCTCGTTTCCCTCTCTTTCACCCTCCTTCGTCTCCTTTCGCTCCCTTTCACTCTCCTTCATCTCGTTTCGGTCTCTTTCACCCTCCTTCATCTCGTTCCGCTCTCTTTCACCCTCCTTCGTCTCGTTTCGCCCTGTTTCACCCTCCTTCGTCTCGTTTCACTCTCTTTGACCCTCTTTCGTCTCGTTTTGCTCTCTTTGACCCCACTTCGTCTCGTTCCCCTCTTTGTCCCTCCTTCGTCTCGTTACGCTCTCATTCACCCTCCTTCGTCTCGTTTCGCCATCTTTGACCCTCCTTCGTCTCGGTTCGCTCTCTTTCACCCTCCTTCGTCTCGTTTTGCTCTCTTTCACCTTCTTTCGTCTCGTTTCGCTCTCTTTAACCCTCCTTCGTCTCATTTCGCTTTCTTTCCCCTCCTTCGTCTCCTTTCGCTCTCTTTCACCCTCCTTCATCTCGATCTGCTCTCTTTCACCCTCCTTTGTCTCGCTTCGCCCTCTTTCACCCTCCTTCGTCTCGTTTCGCTCGCTTTGACCCTCCTTCATCTCGTTTTCCTCTCTTTGACCCTCCTTCGTCCCGTTTAGCTCTCTTTCATCCTCCTTCGTCTCGTTTCGCTCTGTTTCACACTCCTCGGTCTCGTTTTGCTCTCTTTCACCCTCCTTCGTCTCGTTTCGCTCTTTTCACCCTCCTTCGTCTCGTTTCGCTCTCTTTGAACCTCCTTCATCTCGTTTCGCTCTCTTTGACCCTCCTTCGTCTCGTTATGCTCTCTTTCACCCTCCTTCGTCTCGTTTCGCCCTCTTTGACCCTCCTTCGTCTCGTTTCGCTCACTTTCACCCTCCTTCGTCTCCGTTCGCTCTCTATCACCCTCCTTCGTCTCGTTTCACTCTCTTTCACCCTCCTTCGTCTCGTTTCGCCGTCATTCACAATCCTTCTTCTCGTTTCCCTCTCTTTTACCCTCCTTCGTCTCCTTTCGCTCCCTTTCACTCTCCTTCATCTCGTTTCGGTCTCTTTCACCCTCCTTCATCTCGTTCCGCTCTCTTTCACCCTCCTTTGTCTCGTTTCGCCCTGTTTCACCCTCCTTCGTCTCGTTTCACTCTCTTTGACCCTCTTTCGTCTCGTTTCGCTCTCTTTGACCCCACTTCGTCTCGTTTCGCTCTCTTTGACCCTCCTTTGTCTCGTTACGCTCTCTTTCACCCTCCTTCGTCTCGTTTCGCCCTCTTTGACCCTCCTTCGTCTCGTTTCGCTCTCTTTCACCCTCCTTCGTCTCGCTTCGCCCTCTTTCACCCTCCTTCGTCTTGTTTCGCTCTCTTTCACCCTCCTTCGCCCTGCTTCAGTGTCTTTCATCCTCCTTCGTATCGTTCCGCTCTCTTTCACCCTCCTTCGATTCCTTTCGCTGTCTTTCACCCTCCTTCGCCACGTTTCGCTCTCTTTCACCCTCCTTCGTCTCGTTTCGGTCTCGTTAACCCTCCTTCGTCTCCTTTCGGTCTCTTTCACCCTCCTGCGTCTCGTTCCGCTCTCGTTCACCCTCCTTCGACTCCTTTCGCTCTCTTTCACCCTCCTTCGTCTCGTTTCGCTCACTTTCACCCTCGTTCGTCTCCGTTCGCTCTCTTTCACACTCCTTCATCTCGTTTCGGTCTCTTTCACCCTACTTCATCTCGTTCCGCTGTCTTTCACCCTCCTTCGTCTCGTTTCGCCCTGTTTCACCCTCCTTCGACTCGTTTCGCTCTCTTTGACCCTCCTTCGTCTCGTTGTGCTCTCTTTCACCCTCCTTCGTCTCGTTTCGCCCTCTTTGAACCTCCTTCGTCTCGTTTCGCTCACTTTCACCCTCGTTCGTCTCCGTTCACTCTCTTTCACCCTCCTTCGTCTCGTTTCGCCGTCATTCACAATCCTTCTTCTCGTTTCCCTCTCTTTCACCCTCCTTCGTCTCCTTTCGCTCCCTTTCACACTCCTTCATCTCGTTTCGGTCTCTTTCACCCTCCTTCATCTCGTTCCGATGTCTTTCACCCTCCTTCGTCTCGTTTCACTCTCTTTGACCCTCTTTCGTCTCGTTTCGCTCTCTTTGACCCCACGTCGTCTCGTTTCGCTCTCTTTGTCCCTCCTTCGTCTCGTTACGCTCTCTTTCACCCTCCTTCGTCTCGTTTCGCCCTCTTTGACCCTCCTTCATCTCGGTTCGCTCTCTTTCACCCTCCTTCGTCTCGTTTTGCTCTCTTTCACCTTCTTTCGTCTCGTTTCGCTCTCTTTGACCCTCCTTCGTCTCATTTCGCTCTCTTTCCCCTCCTTCGTCTCCTTTCGCTCTCTTTCACCCTCCTTCATCTCGATCTGCTCTCTTTCACCCTCCTTTGTCTCGCTTCGCCCTCTTTGACCCTCCTTCGTCTCGTTTCGCTCTCTTTGACCCTCCTTCATCTCGTTTTCCTCTCTTTGACCCTCCTTCGTCCCGTTTAGCTCTCTTTCATCCTCCTTCGTCTCGTTTCGCTCTGTTTCACACTCCTCCGTCTCGTTTTGCTCTCTTTCACCATCCTTCGTCTCGTTTCGCTCTTTTCACCCTCCTTCGTCTCGTTTCGCTCTCTTTGAACCACCTTCATCTCGTTTCGCTCTCTTTGACCCTCCTTCGTCTCGTTATGCTCTCTTTCACCCTCCTTCGTCTCGTTTCGCCCTCTTTGACGCTCCTTCGTCTCGTTTCGCTCACTTTCACCCTCCTTCATTTCCGTTCGCTCTGTTTCACCCTCCTTCGTCTCGTTTCACTCTCTTTCACCCTCCTTCGTCTCGTTTCGCCGTCATTCACAATCCTTCTTCTCGTTTCCCTCTCTTTCTCCCTCCTTCGTCTCCTTTCGCTCCCTTTCACCCTCCTTCATCTCGTTTCGGTCTCTTTCACCCTCCTTCATCTCGTTCCGCTCTCTTTGACCCTCCTTCGTCTCGTTTCGCCCTGTTTCACCCTCCTTCGTCTCGTTTCACTCTCTTTGACCCTCTTTCGTGTCGTTTCGCTCTCTTTGACCCCACTTCGTCTCGTTTCGCTCTCTTTGACCCTCCTTCGTCTCCTTTCGCTCCCTTTCACCCTCCTTCATCTCGTTTCGGTCTCTTTCACCCTCCTTCATCTCGTTCCGCTCTCTTTCACCCTCCTTCGTCTCGTTTCGCCGTCATTCACAATCCTTCTTCTCGTTTCCCTCTCTTTCACCCTCCTTTTTCTCCTTTCGTTCCCTTTCACCCTCCTTCATCTCGTTTCGGTCTCTTTCACCCTCCTTCATCTCGTTCCGCTCTCTTTGACCCTCCTTTGTCTCGTTTCGCCCTGTTTCACCCTCCTTCGTCTCGTTTCACTCTCTTTGACCCTCTTTCGTGTCGTTTCGCTCTCTTTGACCCCACTTCGTCTCGTTTCGCTCTCTTTGACCCTCCTTCGTCTCGTTACGCTCTCTTTCACCCTCCTTCGTCTCGTTTCGCCCTCTTTGACCCTCCTTCGTCTCGTTTCGCTCTCTTTCACCCTCCTACGTCTCGCTTCGCCCTCTTTCACCCTCCTTCGTCTCGTTTCGCTCTCTTTGACCCTCCTTCATCTCGTTTCGCTCTCTTTCACCCTCCTTCGTCTCGTTTCGCTCTCTTCCTTCGTCTCGTTTCGCCCTCTTTCACCCTCCTTTGTCTTGTTTCGCTCTCTTTCACCCACCTTCATCTCGTTTTGCTCTCTTTCACCCTCCTTCGCCCTGCTTCAGTGTCTTTCATCCTCCTTCGTATCGTTCCGCTCTCTTTCACCCTCCTTCGATTCCATTCGCTCTCTTTCACCCTCCTTCGCCACGTTTCGCTCTCTTTCACCCTCCTTCGTCTCGTTTCGGTCTCTTTAACCCTCCTTCGTCTCGTTTCACTCTCTTTCATCCTCCTTCGTCTCGTTTCGCTCTCTTTGAACCTCCTTCATCTCGTTTCGCTCTCTTTGACCCTCCTTCGTCTCGTTTCGCTCTCTTTGATCCTCCTTCATCTCGTTTCGCTCTCTTTGACCCTCCTTCGTCTCGTTATGCTCTCTTTCACCCTCCTTCATCTCGTTTCGCCCTCTTTGACCCTCCTTCGTCTCGTTTCGCTCACTTTCACCCTCCTTCGTCTCCGTTCGCTCTCTTTCACCCTCCTTCGTCTCGTTTCACTCTCTTTCACCCTCCTTCGTCTCGTTTCGCCGTCATTCACAATCCTTCTTCTCGTTTCCCTCTCTTTCACCCTCCTTCGTCTCCTTTCGCTCCCTTTCACCCTCCTTCATCTCGTTTCGGTCTCTTTCACCCTCCTTCATCTCGTTCCGCTCTCTTTCACCCTCCTTCGTCTCGTTTCGCCCTGTTTCACCCTCCTTCGTCTCGTTTCACTCTCTTTGACCCTCTTTCGTCTCGTTTCGCTCTCTTTGACCCCACTTCGTCTCGTTTCGCTCTCTTTGTCCCTCCTTCGTCTCGTTACGCTCTCATTCACCCTCCTTCGTCTCGTTTCGCCCTCTTTGACCCTCCTTCGTCTCGGTTCGCTCTCTTTCACCCTCCTTCGTCTCGTTTTGCTCTCTTTCACCTTCTTTCGTCTCGTTTCGCTCTCTTTGACCCTCCTTCGTCTCATTTCGCTTTCTTTCCCCTCCTTCGTCTCCTTTCGCTCTCTTTCACCCTCCTTCATCTCGATCTGCTCTCTTTCACCCTCCTTTGTCTCGCTTCGCCCTCTTTCACCCTCCTTCATCTCGTTTCGCTCTCTTTGACCCTCCTTCATCTCGTTTTCCTCTCTTTGACCCTCCTTCGTCCCGTTTAGCTCTCTTTCATCCTCCTTCATCTCGTTTCGCTCTGTTTCACACTCCTCGGTCTCGTTTTGCTCTCTTTCACCCTCCTTCGTCTCGTTTCGCTCTTTTCACCCTCCTTCGTCTCGTTTCGCTCTCTTTGAACCTCCTTCATCTCGTTTCGCTCTCTTTGACCCTCCTTCGTCTCGTTATGCTCTCTTTCACCCTCCTTCGTCTCGTTTCGCCCTCTTTGACCCTCCTTCGTCTCGTTTCGCTCACTTTCACCCTCCTTCATCTCCGTTCGCTCTCTATCACCCTCCTTCGTCTCGTTTCACTCTCTTTCACCCTCCTTCGTCTCGTTTCGCCGTCATTCACAATCCTTCTTCTCGTTTCCCTCTCTTTCACCCTCCTTCGTCTCCTTTCGCTCCCTTTCACTCTCCTTCATCTCGTTTCGGTCTCTTTCACCCTCCTTCATCTCGTTCCGCTCTCTTTCACCCTCCTTCGTCTCGTTTCGCCCTGTTTCACCCTCCTTCGTCTCGTTTCACTCTCTTTGACCCTCTTTCGTCTCGTTTCGCTCTCTTTGACCCCACTTCGTCTCGTTTCGCTCTCTTTGACCCTCCTTCGTCTCGTTACGCTCTCTTTCACACTCCTTCGTCTCGTTTCGCCCTCTTTGACCCTCCTTCGTCTCGTTTCGCTCTCTTTCACCCTCCTTCGTCTCGCTTCGCCCTCTTTCACCCTCCTTCGTCTTGTTTCGCTCTCTTTCACCCTCCTTCGCCCTGCTTCAGTGTCTTTCATCCTCCTTCGTATCGTTCCGCTCTCTTTCACCCTCCTTCGATTCCTTTTGCTCTCTTTCACCCTCCTTCGCCACGTTTCGCTCTCTTTCACCCTCCTTCGTCTCGTTTCGGTCTCGTTAACCCTCCTTCGTCTCCTTTCGGTCTCTTTCACCCTCCTGCGTCTCGTTCCGCACTCGTTCACCCTCCTTCGACTCCTTTCGCTCTCTTTCACCCTCCTTCGTCTCGTTTCGCTCACTTTCACCCTCGTTCGTCTCCGTTCGCTCTCTTTCACACTCCTTCATCTCGTTTCGGTCTCTTTCACCCTCCTTCATCTCGTTCCGCTGTCTTTCACCCTCCTTCGTCTCGTTTCGCCCTGTTTCACCCTCCTTCGTTTCGTTTCACTCTCTTTGACCCTCTTTCGTCTCGTTTCGCTCTCTTTGACCCCACTTCGTCTCGTTTCGCTCTCTTTGTCCCTCCTTCGTCTCGTTACGCTCTCTTTCACCCTCCTTCGTCTCGTTTCGCCCTGTTTCACCCTCCTTCGACTCGTTTCGCTCTCTTTGACCCTCCTTCGTCTCGTTGTGCTCTCTTTCACCCTCCTTCGTCTCGTTTCGCCCTCTTTGACCCTCCTTCGTCTCGTTTCGCTCACTTTCACCCTCGTTCGTCTCCGTTCACTCTCTTTCACCCTCCTTCGTCTCGTTTCGCCGTCATTCACAATCCTTCTTCTCGTTTCCCTCTCTTTCACCCTCCTTCGTCTCCTTTCGCTCCCTTTCACACTCCTTCATCTCGTTTCGGTCTCTTTCACCCTCCTTCATCTCGTTCCGATGTCTTTCACCCTCCTTCGTCTCGTTTCACTCTCTTTGACCCTCTTTCGTCTCGTTTCGCTCTCTTTGACCCCACGTCGTCTCGTTTCGCTCTCTTTGTCCCTCCTTCGTCTCGTTACGCTCTCTTTCACCCTCCTTCGTCTCGTTTCGCCCTCTTTGACCCTCCTTCGTCTCGGTTCGCTCTCTTTCACCCTCCTTCGTCTCGTTTTGCTCTCTTTCACCTTCTTTCGTCTCGTTTCGCTCTCTTTGACCCTCCTTCGTCTCATTTCGCTCTCTTTCCCCTCCTTCGTCTCCTTTCGCTCTCTTTCACCCTCCTTCATCTCGATCTGCTCTCTTTCACCCTCCTTTGTCTCGCTTCGCCCTCTTTGACCCTCCTTCGTCTCGTTTCGCTCTCTTTGACCCTCCTTCATCTCGTTTTCCTCTCTTTGACCCTCCTTCGTCCCGTTTAGCTCTCTTTCATCCTCCTTCGTCTCGTTTCGCTCTGTTTCACACTCCTCCGTCTCGTTTTGCTCTCTTTCACCATCCTTCGTCTTGTTTCGCTCTTTTCACCCTCCTTCGTCTCGTTTCGCTCTCTTTGAACCTCCTTCATCTCGTTTCGCTCTCTTTGACCCTCCTTCGTCTCGTTATGCTCTCTTTCACCCTCCTTCGTCTCGTTTCGCCCTCTTTGACGCTCCTTCGTCTCGTTTCGCTCACTTTCACCCTCCTTCATTTCCGTTCGCTCTGTTTCACCCTCCTTCGTCTCGTTTCACTCTCTTTCACCCTCCTTCGTCTCGTTTCGCCGTCATTCACAATCCTTCTTCTCGTTTCCCTCTCTTTCTCCCTCCTTCGTCTCCTTTCGCTCCCTTTCACCCTCCTTCATCTCGTTTCGGTCTCTTTCACCCTCCTTCATCTCGTTCCGCTCTCTTTGACCCTCCTTCGTCTCGTTTCGCCCTGTTTCACCCTCCTTCGTCTCGTTTCACTCTCTTTGACCCTCTTTCGTGTCGTTTCGCTCTCTTTGACCCCACTTCGTCTCGTTTCGCTCTCTTTGACCCTCCTTCGTCTCCTTTCGCTCCCTTTCACCCTCCTTCATCTCGTTTCGGTCTCTTTCACCCTCCTTCATCTCGTTCCGCTCTCTTTCACCCTCCTTCGTCTCGTTTCGCCGTCATTCACAATCCTTCTTCTCGTTTCCCTGTCTTTCACCCTCCTTCGTCTCCTTTCGTTCCCTTTCACCCTCCTTCATCTCGTTTCGGTCTCTTTCACCCTCCTTCATCTCGTTCCGCTCTCTTTGACCCTCCTTTGTCTCGTTTCGCCCTGTTTCACCCTCCTTCGTCTCGTTTCACTCTCTTTGACCCTCTTTCGTGTCGTTTCGCTCTCTTTGACCCCACTTCGTCTCGTTTCGCTCTCTTTGACCCTCCTTCGTCTCGTTACGCTCTCTTTCACCCTCCTTCGTCTCGTTTCGCCCTCTTTGACCCTCCTTCGTCTCGTTTCGCTCTCTTTCACCCTCCTTCGTCTCGCTTCGCCCTCTTTCACCCTCCTTCGTCTCGTTTCGCTCTCTTTGACCCTCCTTCATCTCGTTTCGCTCTCTTTCACCCTCCTTCGTCTCGTTTCGCTCTCTTCCACCCTCCTTCGTCTCGTTTCGCCCTCTTTCACCCTCCTTTGTCTTGTTTCGCTCTCTTTCACCCACCTTCATCTCGTTTTGCTCTCTTTCACCCTCCTTCGCCCTGCTTCAGTGTCTTTCATCCTCCTTCGTATCGTTCCGCTCTCTTTCACCCTCCTTCGATTCCATTCGCTCTCTTTCACCCTCCTTCGCCACGTTTCGCTCTCTTTCACCCTCCTTCGTCTCGTTTCGGTCTCTTTAACCCTCCTTCGTCTCCTTTCGGTGTCTTTCACCCTCCTTCGTCTCGTTCCGCGCTTGTTCACCCTCCTTCGACTCCTTTCGCTCTCTTTCACCCTCCTTCATCTCGTTTCGCTCTCTTTCACCCTCCTTCATCTCGTTTTGCTCTCTTTCACCCTCCTTCGTCTCGTTTCGGTCTCTTTAACCCACCTTCATCTCGTTTCGGTCTCTTTCACCGTCCTTCGTCTCGTTCCGCTCTCTTTCACCCTCATTTGACTCCTTTCGCTCTCTTTGACCCTCCTTCGTCTCGTTTCGCTCTCTTTCACGCTCCTTCATCTCGCTTCGCTCTCTTTCACCCTCCTTCATCTCGTTTCGCTCTCTTTCACCCTCCATCGTCTCGTTTCACTCTCTTTCATCCTCCTTCGTCTCGTTTCGCTCTCTTTGAACCTCCTTCATCTCGTTTCGCTCTCTTTGACCCTCCTTCGTCTCGTTTCGCTCTCTTTGATCCTCCTTCATCTCGTTTCGCTCTCTTTGACCCTCCTTCGTCTCGTTATGCTCTCTTTCACCCTCCTTCATCTCGTTTCGCCCTCTTTGACCCTCCTTCGTCTCGTTTCGCTCACTTTCACCCTCCTTCGTCTCCGTTCGCTCTCTTTCACCCTCCTTCGTCTCGTTTCACTCTCTTTCACCCTCCTTCGTCTCGTTTCGCCGTCATTCACAATCCTTCTTCTCGTTTCCCTCTCTTTCACCCTCCTTCGTCTCCTTTCGCTCCCTTTCACCCTCCTTCATCTCGTTTCGGTCTCTTTCACCCTCCTTCATCTCGTTCCGCTCTCTTTCACCCTCCTTCGTCTCGTTTCGCCCTGTTTCACCCTCCTTCGTCTCGTTTCACTCTCTTTGACCCTCTTTCGTCTCGTTTCGCTCTCTTTGACCCCACTTCGTCTCGTTTCGCTCTCTTTGTCCCTCCTTCGTCTCGTTACGCTATCATTCACCCTCCTTCGTCTCGTTTCGCCCTCTTTGACCCTCCTTCGTCTCGGTTCGCTCTCTTTCACCCTCCTTCGTCTCGTTTTGCTCTCTTTCACCTTCTTTCGTCTCGTTTCGCTCTCTTTGACCCTCCTTCGTCTCATTTCGCTTTCTTTCCCCTCCTTCGTCTCCTTTCGCTCTCTTTCACCCTCCTTCATCTCGATCTGCTCTCTTTCACCCTCCTTTGTCTCGCTTCGCCCTCTTTCACCCTCCTTCATCTCGTTTCGCTCTCTTTGACCCTCCTTCATCTCGTTTTCCTCTCTTTGACCCTCCTTCGTCCCGTTTAGCTCTCTTTCATCCTCCTTCATCTCGTTTCGCTCTGTTTCACACTCCTCGGTCTCGTTTTGCTCTCTTTCACCCTCCTTCGTCTCGTTTCGCTCTTTTCACCCTCCTTCGTCTCGTTTCGCTCTGTTTGAACCTCCTTCATCTCGTTTCGCTCTCTTTGACCCTCCTTCGTCTCGTTATGCTCTCTTTCACCCTCCTTCGTCTCGTTTCGCCCTCTTTGACCCTCCTTCGTCTCGTTTCGCTCACTTTCACCCTCCTTCGTCTCCGTTCGCTCTCTATCACCCTCCTTCGTCTCGTTTCACTCTCTTTCACCCTCCTTCGTCTCGTTTCGCCGTCATTCACAATCCTTCTTCTCGTTTCCCTCTCTTTCACCCTCCTTCGTCTCCTTTCGCTCCCTTTCACTCTCCTTCATCTCGTTTCGGTCTCTTTCACCCTCCTTCATCTCGTTCCGCTCTCTTTCACCCTCCTTCGTCTCGTTTCGCCCTGTTTCACCCTCCTTCGTCTCGTTTCACTCTCTTTGACCCTCTTTCGTCTCGTTTCGCTCTCTTTGACCCCACTTCGTCTCGTTTCGCTCTCTTTGACCCTCCTTCGTCTCGTTACGCTCTCTTTCACACTCCTTCGTCTCGTTTCGCCCTCTTTGACCCTCCTTCGTCTCGTTTCGCTCTCTTTCACCCTCCTTCGTCTCGCTTCGCCCTCTTTCACCCTCCTTCGTCTTGTTTCGCTCTCTTTCACCCTCCTTCGCCCTGCTTCAGTGTCTTTCATCCTCCTTCGTATCGTTCCGCTCTCTTTCACCCTCCTTCGATTCCTTTTGCTCTCTTTCACCCTCCTTCGCCACGTTTCGCTCTCTTTCACCCTCCTTCGTCTCGTTTCGGTCTCGTTAACCCTCCTTCGTCTCCTTTCGGTCTCTTTCACCCTCCTGCGTCTCGTTCCGCTCTCGTTCACCCTCCTTCGACTCCTTTCGCTCTCTTTCACCCTCCTTCGTCTCGTTTCGCTCACTTTCACCCTCGTTCGTCTCCGTTCGCTCTCTTTCACACTCCTTCATCTCGTTTCGGTCTCTTTCACCCTCCTTCATCTCGTTCCGCTGTCTTTCACCCTCCTTCGTCTCGTTTCGCCCTGTTTCACCCTCCTTCGTTTCGTTTCACTCTCTTTGACCCTCTTTCGTCTCGTTTCGCTCTCTTTGACCCCACTTCGTCTCGTTTCGCTCTCTTTGTCCCTCCTTCGTCTCGTTACGCTCTCTTTCACCCTCCTTCGTCTCGTTTCGCCCTCTTTGACCCTCCTTCGTCTCGGTTCGCTCTCTTTCACCCTCCTTCGTCTCGTTTTGCTCTCTTTCACCTTCTTTCGTCTCGTTTCGCTCTCTTTGACCCTCCTTCGTCTCATTTCGCTCTCTTTCACCCTCCTTCGTCTCGTTTCGCTCTCTTTCATCCTCCTTCGTCTCGTTTCGCTCTCTTTGAACCTCCTTCAACTCGTTTCGCTCTCTTTGACCCTCCTTCGTCTCCTTTCGCTCCCTTTCACACTCCTTCATCTCGTTTCGGTCTCTTTCACCCTCCTTCATCTCGTTCCGATGTCTTTCACCCTCCTTCGTCTCGTTTCACTCTCTTTGACCCTCTTTCGTCTCGTTTCGCTCTCTTTGACCCCACGTCGTCTCGTTTCGCTCTCTTTGTCCCTCCTTCGTCTCGTTACGCTCTCTTTCACCCTCCTTCGTCTCGTTTCGCCCTCTTTGACCCTCCTTCGTCTCGGTTCGCTCTCTTTCACCCTCCTTCGTCTCGTTTTGCTCTCTTTCACCTTCTTTCGTCTCGTTTCGCTCTCTTTGACCCTCCTTCGTCTCATTTCGCTCTCTTTCCCCTCCTTCGTCTCCTTTCACTCTCTTTCACCCTCCTTCATCTCGATCTGCTCTCTTTCACCCTCCTTTGTCTCGCTTCGCCCTCTTTCACCCTCCTTCGTCTCGTTTCGCTCTCTTTGACCCTCCTTCATCTCGTTTTCCTCTCTTTGACCCTCCTTCGTCCCGTTTAGCTCTCTTTCATCCTCCTTCGTCTCGTTTCGCTCTTTTCACCCTCCTTTGTCTCGTTTCGCTCTCTTTGAACCTCCTTCATCTCGTTTCGCTCTCTTTGACCCTCCTTCGTCTCGTTATGCTCTCTTTCACTCTCCTTCGTCTCGTTTCGCCCTCTTTGACGCTCCTTCGTCTCGTTTCGCTCACTTTCACCCTCCTTCATTTCCGTTCGCTCTGTTTCACCCTCCTTCGTCTCGTTTCACTCTCTTTCACCCTCCTTCGTCTCGTTTCGCCGTCATTCACAATCCTTCTTCTCGTTTCCCTCTCTTTCACCCTCCTTCGTCTCCTTTCGCTCCCTTTCACCCTCCTTCATCTCGTTTCGGTCTCTTTCACCCTCCTTCATCTCGTTCCGCTCTCTTTGACCCTCCTTCGTCTCGTTTCGCCCTGTTTCACCCTCCTTCGTCTCGTTTCACTCTCTTTGACCCTCTTTCGTGTCGTTTCGCTCTCTTTGACCCCACTTCGTCTCGTTTCGCTCTCTTTGACCCTCCTTCGTCTCCTTTCGCTCCCTTTCACCCTCCTTCATCTCGTTTCGGTCTCTTTCACCCTCCTTCATCTCGTTCCGCTCTCTTTCACCCTCCTTCGTCTCGTTTCGCCGTCATTCACAATCCTTCTTCTCGTTTCCCTCTCTTTCACCCTCCTTCGTCTCCTTTCGTTCCCTTTCACCCTCCTTCATCTCGTTTCACTCTCTTTGACCCTCTTTCGTGTCGTTTCGCTCTCTTTGACCCCACTTCGTCTCGTTTCGCTCTCTTTGACCCTCCTTCATCTCGTTTCGCTCTCTTTCACCCTCCTTCTTCTCGCTTCGCTCTCTTTCACCCTCCATCGTCTCGTTTCGCCCTCTTTCACCCTCCTTCGTCTCGATTCGCTCTCTTTCACCTTCGTTCGTCTCATTTAGCTCTCTTCCACCCTCCTTCATCTCGTGTCGCCCTCACTCACCCTTCTTCGTCTCGTTTCACTCTCTTTCACCCTCCTTCTTCTCGTTTCCCTCTCTTTCACCCTCCTTCGTCTCCTTTCGTTCCCTTTCACCCTCCTTCGTCTCGTTTCACTCTCTTTGACCCTCTTTCGTGTCGTTTCGCTCTCTTTGACCCCACTTCGTCTCGTTTCGCTCTCTTTGACCCTCCTTCGTCTCGTTACGCTCTCTTTCACCCTCCTTCGTCTCGTTTCGCCCTCTTTGACCCTCCTTCGTCTCGTTTCGCTCTCTTTCACCCTCCTTCGACTCGCTTCGCCCTCTTTCACCCTCCTTCGTCTCGTTTCGCTCTCTTTGACCCTCCTTCATCTCGTTTCGCTCTCTTTCACCCTCCTTCGTCTCATTTCGCTCTCTTCCACCCTCCTTCGTCTCGTTTCGCCCTCTTTCACCCTCCTTTGTCTTGTTTCGCTCTCTTTCACCCACCTTCATCTCGTTTTGCTCTCTTTCACCCTCCTTCGCCCTGCTTCAGTGTCTTTCATCCTCCTTCGTATCGTTCCGCTCTCTTTCACCCTCCTTCGATTCCATTCGCTCTCTTTCACCCTCCTTCATCTCGTTTCGGTCTCTTTAACCCTCCTTCGTCTCCTTTCGGTGTCTTTCACCCTCCTTCGTCTCGTTCCGCGCTTGTTCACCCTCCTTCGACTCCTTTCGCTCTCTTTCACCCTCCTTCATCTCGTTTCGCTCTCTTTCACCCTCCTTCATCTCGTTTTGCTCTCTTTCACCCTCCTTCGTCTCGTTTCGGTCTCTTTAACCCACCTTCATCTCGTTTCGGTCTCTTTCACCGTCCTTCGTCTCGTTCCGCTCTCTTTCACCCTCATTTGACTCCTTTCGCTCTCTTTGACCCTCCTTCGTCTCGTTTCGCTCTCTTTCACGCTCCTTCATCTCGCTTCGCTCTCTTTCACCCTCCTTCATCTCGTTTCGCTCTCTTTCACCCTCCATCGTCTCGTTTCACTCTCTTTCATCCTCTTTCGTCTCGTTTCGCTTTCTTTGAACCTCCTTCATCTCGTTTCGCTCTCTTTGACCCTCCTTCGTCTCGTTTCGCTCTCTTTGATCCTCCTTCATCTCGTTTCGCTCTCTTTGACCATCCTTCGTCTCGTTATGCTCTCTTTCACCCTCCTTCATCTCGTTTCGCCCTCTTTGACCCTCCTTCGTCTCGTTTCGCTCACTTTCACCCTCCTTCGTCTCCGTTCGCTCTCTTTCACCCTCCTTCGTCTCGTTTCACTCTCTTTCACCCTCCTTCATCTCGTTTCGCCGTCATTCACAATCCTTCTTCTCGTTTCCCTCTCTTTCACCCTCCTTCGTCTCCTTTCGCTCCCTTTCACCCTCCTTCATCTCGTTTCGGTCTCTTTCACCCTCCTTCATCTCGTTCCGCTCTCTTTGACCCTCCTTCGTCTCGTTTCGCCCTGTTTCACCCTCCTTCGTCTCGTTTCACTCTCTTTGACCCTCTTTCGTCTCGTTTCGCTCTCTTTGACCCCACTTCGTCTCGTTTCGCTCTCTTTGTCCCTCCTTCGTCTCGTTACGCTCTCATTCACCCTCCTTCGTCTCGTTTCGCCCTCTTTGACCCTCCTTCGTCTCGGTTCGCTCTCTTTCACCCTCCTTCGTCTCGTTTTGCTCTCTTTCACCTTCTTTCGTCTCGTTTCGCTCTCTTTGACCCTCCTTCATCTCATTTCGCTTTCTTTCCCCTCCTTCGTCTCCTTTCGCTCTCTTTCACCCTCCTTCATCTCGATCTGCTCTCTTTCACCCTCCTTTGTCTCGCTTCGCCCTCTGTCACCCTCCTTCATCTCGTTTCGCTCTCTTTGACCCTCCTTCATCTCGTTTTCCTCTCTTTGACCCTCCTTCGTCCCGTTTAGCTCTCTTTCATCCTCCTTCATCTCGTTTCGCTCTGTTTCACACTCCTCGGTCTCGTTTTGCTTTCTTTCACCCTCCTTCGTCTCGTTTCGCTCTTTTCACCCTCCTTCGTCTCATTTCGCTCTCTTTGAACCTCCTTCATCTCGTTTCGCTCTCTTTGACCCTCCTTCGTCTCGTTATGCTCTCTTTCACCCTCCTTCGTCTCGTTTCGCCCTCTTTGACCCTCCTTCGTCTCGTTTCGCTCACTTTCACCCTCCTTCGTCTCCGTTCGCTCTCTATCACCCTCCTTCGTCTCGTTTCACTCTCTTTCACCCTCCTTCGTCTCGTTTCGCCGTCATTCACAATCCTTCTTCTCGTTTCCCTCTCTTTCACCCTCCTTCGTCTCCTTTCGCTCCCTTTCACTCTCCTTCATCTCGTTTCGGTCTCTTTCACCCTCCTTCATCTCGTTCCGCTCTCTTTCACCCTCCTTCGTCTCGTTTCGCCCTGTTTCACCCTCCTTCGTCTCGTTTCACTCTCTTTGACCCTCTTTCGTCTCGTTTCGCTCTCTTTGACCCCACTTCGTCTCGTTTCGCTCTCTTTGACCCTCCTTCGTCTCGTTACGCTCTCTTTCACACTCCTTCGTCTCGTTTCGCCCTCTTTGACCCTCCTTCGTCTCGTTTCGCTCTCTTTCACCCTCCTTCGTCTCGCTTCGCCCTCTTTCACCCTCCTTCGTCTTGTTTCGCTCTCTTTGACCCTCCTTCGCCCTGCTTCAGTGTCTTTCATCCTCCTTCGTATCGTTCCGCTCTCTTTCACCCTCCTTCGATTCCTTTCGCTCTCTTTCACCCTCCTTCGCCACGTTTCGCTCTCTTTCACCCTCCTTCGTCTCGTTTCGGTCTCGTTAACCCTCCTTCGTCTCCTTTCGGTCTCTTTCACCCTCCTGCGTCTCGTTCCGCTCTCGTTCACCCTCCTTCGACTCCTTTCGCTCTCTTTCACCCTCCTTCGTCTCGTTTCGCTCACTTTCACCCTCGTTCGTCTCCGTTCGCTCTCTTTCACACTCCTTCATCTCGTTTCGGTCTCTTTCACCCTCCTTCATCTCGTTCCGCTGTCTTTCACCCTCCTTCGTCTCGTTTTGCCCTGTTTCACCCTCCTTCGTTTCGTTTCACTCTCTTTGACCCTCTTTCGTCTCGTTTCGCTCTCTTTGACCCCACTTCGTCTCGTTTCGCTCTCTTTGTCCCTCCTTCGTCTCGTTACGCTCTCTTTCACCCTCCTTCGTCTCGTTTCGCCCTCTTTGACCCTCCTTCGTTTCGGTTCGCTCTCTTTCACCCTCCTTCGTCTCGTTTTGCTCTCTTTCACCTTCTTTCGTCTCGTTTCGCTCTCTTTGACCCTCCTTCGTCTCATTTCGCTCTCTTTCACCCTCCTTCGTCTCGTTTCGCTCTCTTTCATCCTCCTTCGTCTCGTTTCGCTCTCTTTGAACCTCCTTCAACTCGTTTCGCTCTCTTTGACCCTCCTTCGTCTCGTTTCGCTCTCTTTGAACCTCCTTCATCTCGTTTCGCTCTCTTTGACCCTCCTTCGTCTCTTTATGCTGCCTTTCACCCTCCTTCGTCTCGTTTCGCCCTCTTTGATCCTCCTTCGTCTCGTTTCGCTCACTTTCACCCTCGTTCGTCTCCGTTCGCTCTCTTTCACCCTCCTTCGTCTCGTTTCACTCTCTTTCACCCTCCTTCGTCTCGTTTCGGTCTCGTTAACCCTCCTTCGTCTCCTTTCGGTCTCTTTCACCCTCCTGCGTCTCGTTCCGCTCTCGTTCACCCTCCTTCGACTCCTTTCGCTCTCTTTCACCCTCCTTCGTCTCGTTTCGCTCACTTTCACCCTCGTTCGTCTCCGTTCGCTCTCTTTCACACTCCTTCATCTCGTTTCGGTCTCTTTCACCCTCCTTCATCTCGTTCCGCTGTCTTTCACCCTCCTTCGTCTCGTTTCGCCCTGTTTCACCCTCCTTCGTCTCGTTTCACTCTCTTTGACCCTCTTTCGTCTCGTTTCGCTCTCTTTGACCCCACTTCGTCTCGTTTCGCTCTCTTTGTCCCTCCTTCGTCTCGTTACGCTCTCTTTCACCCTCCTTCATCTCGTTTCGCCCTCTTTGACCCTCCTTCGTCTCGGTTCGCTCTCTTTCACCCTCCTTCGTCTCGTTTTGCTCTCTTTCACCTTCTTTCGTCTCGTTTCGCTCTCTTTGACCCTCCTCCGTCTCATTTCGCTCTCTTTCACCCTCCTTCGTCTCGTTTCGCTCTCTTTCATCGTCCTTCGTCTCGTTTCGCTCTCTTTGAACCTCCTTCATCTCGTTTCGCTCTCTTTGACCCTCCTTCGTCTCGTTTCGCTCTCTTTGAACTTCCTTCATCTCGTTTCGCTCTCTTTGACCCTCCTTCATCTCTTTATGCTGCCTTTCACCCTCCTTCGTCTCGTTTCGCCCTCTTTGATCCTCCTTCGTCTCGTTTCGCTCACTTTCACCCTCGTTCGTCTCCGTTCGCTCTCTTTCACCCTCCTACGTCTCGTTTCACTCTCTTTCACCCTCCTTCGTCTCGTTTCGCCGTCATTCACAATCCTTCTTCTCGTTTCGCCCTCTTTGACCCTCCTTCGTCTCGGTTCGCTCTCTTTCACCCTCCTTCGTCTCGTTTTGCTCTCTTTCACCTTCTTTCGTCTCGTTTCGCTCTCTTTGACCCTCCTCCGTCTCATTTCGCTCTCTTTCACCCTCCTTCGTCTCGTTTCGCTCTCTTTCATCGTCCTTCGTCTCGTTTCGCTCTCTTTGAACCTCCTTCATCTCGTTTCGCTCTCTTTGACCCTCCTTCGTCTCGTTTCGCTCTCTTTGAACTTCCTTCATCTCGTTTCGCTCTCTTTGACCCTCCTTCATCTCTTTATGCTGCCTTTCACCCTCCTTCGTCTCGTTTCGCCCTCTTTGATCCTCCTTCGTCTCGTTTCGCTCACTTTCACCCTCGTTCGTCTCCGTTCGCTCTCTTTCACCCTCCTACGTCTCGTTTCACTCTCTTTCACCCTCCTTCGTCTCGTTTCGCCGTCATTCACAATCCTTCTTCTCGTTTCCCTCTCTTTCACCCTCCTTCGTCTCCTTTCGCTCCCTTTCACCCTCCTTCATCTCGTTTTGGTCTCTTTCACCCTCCTTCATCTCGTTCCGCTCTCTTTCACCCTCCTTCGTCTCGTTTCGCCCTGTTTCACCCTCCTTCGTCTCGTTTCACTCTCTTTGACCCTCTTTCGTCTCGTTTCGCTCTCTTTGACCCCACTTTGTCTCGTTTCGGTCTCTTTGACCCTCCTTCGTCTCGTTACGCTCTCTTCCACCCTCCTTCGGCTCGTTTCGCCCTCTTTGACCCTCCTTCGTCTCGTTTCGCTCTTTTCACCCTCCTTCATCTCCGTTCGCTCTCTTTCACCCTCCGTCATCTCGTTTCGCTCACTTTCACCCTCGTTCGTCTCCGTTCGCTCTCTTTCACCCTCCTTCGTCTCGTTTCACTCTCTTTCACCCTCCTTCGTCTCATTTCGCCGTCATTCACAATCCTTCTTCTCGTTTCCCTCTCTTTCACCCTCCTTCGTCTCCTTTCACTCCCTTTCACCCTCCTTCATCTCGTTTCGGTCTCTTTCACCCTCCTTCATCTCGTTCCGCTCTCTTTCACCCTCCTTCGTCTCGTTTCGCCCTGTTTCACCCTCCTTGTCTCGTTTCACTCTCTTTGACCCTCTTTCGTCTCGTTTCGCTCTCTTTGACCCCACTTTGTCTCGTTTCGGTCTCTTTGACCCTCCTTCGTCTCGTTACGCTCTCTTCCACCCTCCTTCGGCTCGTTTCGCCCTCTTTGACCCTCCTTCATCTCCGTTCGCTCTCTTTCACCCTCCGTCATCTCGTTTCGCTCTCTTTCACTCTCCTTCGTCTCGTTTCGCTCTCTTTCACCCTCCTTCGTCTCGTTTCGCCGTCATTCACAATACTTCTTCTCGTTTCGCTCTCTTTCACCCTCCTTCATCTCGTTTCGCTCTCTTTCACCCTCCTTCTTCTCGTTTCGCTCCCTTTCACCCTCCTTCGTCTCCTTTCGCTCCCTTTCACTCTCCTTCATCTCGTTTCGGTCTCTTTCACCCTCCTTCATCTCGTTCCGCTCTCTTTCACCCTCCTTCGTCTCGTTTCGCCCTGTTTCACCCTCCTTCGTCTCGTTTCACTCTCTTTGACCCTCTTTCGTCTCGTTTCGCTCTCTTTGACCCCACTTCGTCTCGTTTCGCTCTCTTTGACCCTCCTTCATCTCGTTACGCTCTCTTTCACTCTCCTTCGTCTCGTTTCGCCCTCTTTGACCCTCCTTCGTCTCGTTTCGCTCTCTTTCACCCTCCTTCATCTCGCTTCGCCCTCTTTCACCCTCCTTCGTCTTGTTTCGCTCTCTTTCACCCTCCTTCGCCCTGCTTCAGTGTCTTTCATCCTCCTTCGTATCGTTCCGCTCTCTTTCACCCTCCTTCGATTCCTTTCGCTCTCTTTCACCCTCCTTCGCCACGTTTCGCTCTCTTTCACCCTCCTTCGTCTCGTTTCGGTCTCGTTAACCCTCCTTCGTCTCCTTTCGGTCTCTTTCACCCTCCTGCGTCTCGTTCCGCTCTCGTTCACCCTCCTTCGACTCCTTTCGCTCTCTTTCACCCTCCTTCGTCTCGTTTCGCTCACTTTCACCCTCGTTCGTCTCCGTTCGCTGTCTTTCACCCTCCTTCGTCTCGTTTCGCCCTGTTTCACCCTCCTTCGTCTCGTTTCACTCTCTTTGACCCTCTTTCGTCTCGTTTCGCTCTCTTTGACCCCACTTCGTCTCGTTTCGCTCTCTTTGTCCCTCCTTCGTCTCGTTACGCTCTCTTTCACCCTCCTTCGTCTCGTTTCACCCTCTTTGACCCTCCTTCGTCTCGGTTCGCTCTCTTTCACCCTCCTTCGTCTCGTTTTGCTCTCTTTCACCTTCTTTCGTCTCGTTTCGCTCTCTTTGACCCTCCTTCGTCTCATTTCGCTCTCTTTCACCCTCCTTCGTCTCGTTTCGCTCTCTTTCATCCTACTTCGTCTCGTTTCGCTCTCTTTGAACCTCCTTCATCTCGTTTCGCTCTCTTTGACCCTCCTTCGTCTCGTTTCGCTCTCTTTGAACCTCCTTCATCTCGTTTCGCTCTCTTTGACCCTCCTTCGTCTCTTTATTCTGCCTTTCACCCTCCTTCGTCTCGTTTCGCCCTCTTTGATCCTCCTTCGTCTCGTTTCGCTCACTTTCACCCTCGTTCGTCTCCGTTCGCTCTCTTTCACCCTCCTTCGTCTCATTTCACTCTCTTTCACCCTCCTTCGTCTCGTTTCGCCGTCATTCACAATCCTTCTTCTCGTTTCCCTCTCTTTCACCCTCCTTCGTCTCCTTTCGCTCCCTTTCACCCTCCTTCATCTCGTTTCGGTCTCTTTCACCCTCCTTCATCTCGTTCCGCTCTCTTTCACCCTCCTTCGTCTCGTTTCGCCCTGTTTCACCCTCCTTCGTCTCGTTTCACTCTCTTTGACCCTCTTTCGTCTCGTTTCGCTCTCGTTGACCCCACTTCGTCTCGTTACGCTCTCTTCCACCCTCCTTCGGCTCGTTTCGCCCTCTTTGACCCTCCTTCATCTCGTTTCGCTCTTTTTCACCCTCCTTCATCTCCGTTCGCTCTCTTTCACCCTCCGTCATCTCGTTTCGCTCACTTTCACCTTCGTTCGTCTCCGTTCGCTCTCTTTCACCCTCCTTCGTCTCGTTTCACTCTCTTTCACCCTCCTTCGTCTCGTTTCGCCGTCATTCACAATCCTTCTTCTCGTTTCCCTCTCTTTCACCCTCCTTCGTCTCCTTTCGCTCCCTTTCACCCTCCTTCATCTCGTTTCGGTCTCTTTCACCCTCCTTCATCTCGTTCCGCTCACTTTCAACCTCCTTCGTCTCGTTTAGCCGTGTTTCACCCTCCTTCGTCTCGTTTCACTCTCTTTGACCCTCTTTCGTCTCGTTTCGCTCTCTTTGACCCCACTTTGTCTCGTTTCGGTCTCTTTGACCCTCCTTCGTCTCGTTACGCTCTCTTCCACCCTCCTTCGGCTCGTTTCGCCCTCTTTGACCCTCCTTCGTCTCGTTTCGCTCTTTTTCACCCTCCTTCATCTCCGTTCGCCCTCTTTCACTCTCCGTCATCTCGTTTCGCTCTCTTTCACTCTCCTTCGTCTCGTTTCGCTCTCTTTCACCCTCCTTCGTCTCGTTTCGCCGTCATTCACAATACTTCTTCTCGTTTCGCTCTCTTTCACCCTCCTTCATCTCGTTTCGCTCTCTTTCACCCTCCTTCTTCTCGCTTCGCTCTCTTTCACCCTCCATCGTCTCGTTTCACTCTCTTTCACCCTCCTTCGTCTCGCTTCGCCCTCTTTCACCCTCCTTCGTCTTGTTTCGCTCTCTTTGACCCTCCTTCATCTCGTTTCGCTCTCTTTCACCCTCCTTCGTCTCGTTTCGCTCTCTTCCACCCTCCTTCGTCTCGTTTCGCCCTCTTTCACCCTCCTTTGTCTTGTTTCGCTCTCTTTCACCCACCTTCATCTCGTTTTGCTCTCTTTCACCCTCCTTCGCCCTGCTTCAGTGTCTTTCATCCTCCTTCGTATCGTTCCGCTCTCTTTCACCCTCCTTCGATTCCATTCGCTCTCTTTCACCCTCCTTCGCCACGTTTCGCTCTCTTTCACCCTCCTTCGTCTCGTTTCGATCTCTTTAACCCTCCTTCGTCTCCTTTCGGTGTCTTTCACCCTCCTTCGTCTCGTTCCGCGCTCGTTCACCCTCCTTCGACTCCTTTCGCTCTCTTTCACCCTCCTTCATCTCGTTCCGCTCTCTTTGACCCTCCTTCGTCTCGTTTCGCCCTGTTTCACCCTCCTTCGTCTCGTTTCACTCTCTTTGACCCTCTTTCGTCTCGTTTCGCTCTCTTTGACCCCACTTCGTCTCGTTTCGCTCTCTTTGTCCCTCCTTCGTCTCGTTACGCTCTCATTCACCCTCCTTCGTCTCGTTTCGCCCTCTTTGACCCTCCTTCGTCTCGGTTCGCTCTCTTTCACCCTCCTTCGTCTCGTTTTGCTCTCTTTCACCTTCTTTCGTCTCGTTTCGCTCTCTTTGACCCTCCTTCGTCTCATTTCGCTTTCTTTCCCCTCCTTCGTCTCCTTTCGCTCTCTTTCACCCTCCTTCATCTCGATCTGCTCTCTTTCACCCTCCTTTGTCTCGCTTCGCCCTCTGTCACCCTCCTTCATCTCGTTTCGCTCTCTTTGACCCTCCTTCATCTCGTTTTCCTCTCTTTGACCCTCCTTCGTCCCGTTTAGCTCTCTTTCATCCTCCTTCATCTCGTTTCGCTCTGTTTCACACTCCTCGGTCTCGTTTTGCTTTCTTTCACCCTCCTTCGTCTCGTTTCGCTCTTTTCACCCTCCTTCGTCTCATTTCGCTCTCTTTGAACCTCCTTCATCTCGTTTCGCTCTCTTTGACCCTCCTTCGTCTCGTTATGCTCTCTTTCACCCTCCTTCGTCTCGTTTCGCCCTCTTTGACACTCCTTCGTCTCGTTTCGCTCACTTTCACCCTCCTTCGTCTCCGTTCGCTCTCTATCACCCTCCTTCGTCTCGTTTCACTCTCTTTCACCCTCCTTCGTCTCGTTTCGCCGTCATTCACAATCCTTCTTCTCGTTTCCCTCTCTTTCACCCTCCTTCGTCTCCTTTCGCTCCCTTTCACTCTCCTTCATCTCGTTTCGGTCTCTTTCACCCTCCTTCATCTCGTTCCGCTCTCTTTCACCCTCCTTCGTCTCGTTTCGCCCTGTTTCACCCTCCTTCGTCTCGTTTCACTCTCTTTGACCCTCTTTCGTCTCGTTTCGCTCTCTTTGACCCCACTTCGTCTCGTTTCGCTCTCTTTGACCCTCCTTCGTCTCGTTACGCTCTCTTTCACACTCCTTCGTCTCGTTTCGCCCTCTTTGACCCTCCTTCGTCTCGTTTCGCTCTCTTTCACCCTCCTTCGTCTCGCTTCGCCCTCTTTCACCCTCCTTCGTCTTGTTTCGCTCTCTTTGACCCTCCTTCGCCCTGCTTCAGTGTCTTTCATCCTCCTTCGTATCGTTCCGCTCTCTTTCACCCTCCTTCGATTCCTTTCGCTCTCTTTCACCCTCCTTCGCCACGTTTCGCTCTCTTTCACCCTCCTTCGTCTCGTTTCGGTCTCGTTAACCCTCCTTCGTCTCCTTTCGGTCTCTTTCACCCTCCTGCGTCTCGTTCCGCTCTCGTTCACCCTCCTTCGACTCCTTTCGCTCTCTTTCACCCTCCTTCGTCTCGTTTCGCTCACTTTCACCCTCGTTCGTCTCCGTTCGCTCTCTTTCACACTCCTTCATCTCGTTTCGGTCTCTTTCACCCTCCTTCATCTTGTTCCGCTGTCTTTCACCCTCCTTCGTCTCGTTTTGCCCTGTTTCACCCTCCTTCGTTTCGTTTCACTCTCTTTGACCCTCTTTCGTCTCGTTTCGCTCTCTTTGACCCCACTTCGTCTCGTTTCGCTCTCTTTGTCCCTCCTTCGTCTCGTTACGCTCTCTTTCACCCTCCTTCGTCTCGTTTCGCCCTCTTTGACCCTCCTTCGTTTCGGTTCGCTCTCTTTCACCCTCCTTCGTCTCGTTTTGCTCTCTTTCACCTTCTTTCGTCTCGTTTCGCTCTCTTTGACCCTCCTTCGTCTCATTTCGCTCTCTTTCACCCTCCTTCGTCTCGTTTCGCTCTCTTTCATCCTCCTTCGTCTCGTTTCGCTCTCTTTGAACCTCCTTCAACTCGTTTCGCTCTCTTTGACCCTCCTTCGTCTCGTTTCGCTCTCTTTGAACCTCCTTCATCTCGTTTCGCTCTCTTTGACCCTCCTTCGTCTCTTTATGCTGCCTTTCACCCTCCTTCGTCTCGTTTCGCCCTCTTTGATCCTCCTTCGTCTCGTTTCGCTCACTTTCACCCTCGTTCGTCTCCGTTCGCTCTCTTTCACCCTCCTTCGTCTCGTTTCACTCTCTTTCACCCTCCTTCGTCTCGTTTCGGTCTCGTTAACCCTCCTTCGTCTCCTTTCGGTCTCTTTCACCCTCCTGCGTCTCGTTCCGCTCTCGTTCACCCTCCTTCGACTCCTTTCGCTCTCTTTCACCCTCCTTCGTCTCGTTTCGCTCACTTTCACCCTCGTTCGTCTCCGTTCGCTCTCTTTCACACTCCTTCATCTCGTTTCGGTCTCTTTCACCCTCCTTCATCTCGTTCCGCTGTCTTTCACCCTCCTTCGTCTCGTTTCGCCCTGTTTCACCCTCCTTCGTCTCGTTTCACTCTCTTTGACCCTCTTTCGTCTCGTTTCGCTCTCTTTGACCCCACTTCGTCTCGTTTCGCTCTCTTTGTCCCTCCTTCGTCTCGTTACGCTCTCTTTCACCCTCCTTCATCTCGTTTCGCCCTCTTTGACCCTCCTTCGTCTCGGTTCGCTCTCTTTCACCCTCCTTCGTCTCGTTTTGCTCTCTTTCACCTTCTTTCGTCTCGTTTCGCTCTCTTTGACCCTCCTCCGTCTCATTTCGCTCTCTTTCACCCTCCTTCGTCTCGTTTCGCTCTCTTTCATCGTCCTTCGTCTCGTTTCGCTCTCTTTGAACCTCCTTCATCTCGTTTCGCTCTCTTTGACCCTCCTTCGTCTCGTTTCGCTCTCTTTGAACTTCCTTCATCTCGTTTCGCTCTCTTTGACCCTCCTTCATCTCTTTATGCTGCCTTTCACCCTCCTTCGTCTCGTTTCGCCCTCTTTGATCCTCCTTCGTCTCGTTTCGCTCACTTTCACCCTCGTTCGTCTCCGTTCGCTCTCTTTCACCCTCCTTCGTCTCGTTTCACTCTCTTTCACCCTCCTTCGTCTCGTTTCGCCGTCATTCACAATCCTTCTTCTCGTTTCCCTCTCTTTCACCCTCCTTCGTCTCCTTTCGCTCCCTTTCACCCTCCTTCATCTCGTTTCGGTCTCTTTCACCCTCCTTCATCTCGTTCCGCTCACTTTCAACCTCCTTCGTCTCGTTTAGCCGTGTTTCACCCTCCTTCGTCTCGTTTCACTCTCTTTGACCCTCTTTCGTCTCGTTTCGCTCTCTTTGACCCCACTTTGTCTCGTTTCGGTCTCTTTGACCCTCCTTCGTCTCGTTACGCTCTCTTCCACCCTCCTTCGGCTCGTTTCGCCCTCTTTGACCCTCCTTCGTCTCGTTTCGCTCTTTTTCACCCTCCTTCATCTCCGTTCGCCCTCTTTCACTCTCCGTCATCTCGTTTCGCTCTCTTTCACTCTCCTTCGTCTCGTTTCGCTCTCTTTCACCCTCCTTCGTCTCGTTTCGCCGTCATTCACAATACTTCTTCTCGTTTCGCTCTCTTTCACCCTCCTTCATCTCGTTTCGCTCTCTTTCACCCTCCTTCTTCTCGCTTCGCTCTCTTTCACCCTCCATCGTCTCGTTTCACTCTCTTTCACCCTCCTTCGTCTCGCTTCGCCCTCTTTCACCCTCCTTCGTCTTGTTTCGCTCTCTTTGACCCTCCTTCATCTCGTTTCGCTCTCTTTCACCCTCCTTCGTCTCGTTTCGCTCTCTTCCACCCTCCTTCGTCTCGTTTCGCCCTCTTTCACCCTCCTTTGTCTTGTTTCGCTCTCTTTCACCCACCTTCATCTCGTTTTGCTCTCTTTCACCCTCCTTCGCCCTGCTTCAGTGTCTTTCATCCTCCTTCGTATCGTTCCGCTCTCTTTCACCCTCCTTCGATTCCATTCGCTCTCTTTCACCCTCCTTCGCCACGTTTCGCTCTCTTTCACCCTCCTTCGTCTCGTTTCGATCTCTTTAACCCTCCTTCGTCTCCTTTCGGTGTCTTTCACCCTCCTTCGTCTCGTTCCGCGCTCGTTCACCCTCCTTCGACTCCTTTCGCTCTCTTTCACCCTCCTTCATCTCGTTCCGCTCTCTTTGACCCTCCTTCGTCTCGTTTCGCCCTGTTTCACCCTCCTTCGTCTCGTTTCACTCTCTTTGACCCTCTTTCGTCTCGTTTCGCTCTCTTTGACCCCACTTCGTCTCGTTTCGCTCTCTTTGTCCCTCCTTCGTCTCGTTACGCTCTCATTCACCCTCCTTCGTCTCGTTTCGCCCTCTTTGACCCTCCTTCGTCTCGGTTCGCTCTCTTTCACCCTCCTTCGTCTCGTTTTGCTCTCTTTCACCTTCTTTCGTCTCGTTTCGCTCTCTTTGACCCTCCTTCGTCTCATTTCGCTTTCTTTCCCCTCCTTCGTCTCCTTTCGCTCTCTTTCACCCTCCTTCATCTCGATCTGCTCTCTTTCACCCTCCTTTGTCTCGCTTCGCCCTCTGTCACCCTCCTTCATCTCGTTTCGCTCTCTTTGACCCTCCTTCATCTCGTTTTCCTCTCTTTGACCCTCCTTCGTCCCGTTTAGCTCTCTTTCATCCTCCTTCATCTCGTTTCGCTCTGTTTCACACTCCTCGGTCTCGTTTTGCTTTCTTTCACCCTCCTTCGTCTCGTTTCGCTCTTTTCACCCTCCTTCGTCTCATTTCGCTCTCTTTGAACCTCCTTCATCTCGTTTCGCTCTCTTTGACCCTCCTTCGTCTCGTTATGCTCTCTTTCACCCTCCTTCGTCTCGTTTCGCCCTCTTTGACACTCCTTCGTCTCGTTTCGCTCACTTTCACCCTCCTTCGTCTCCGTTCGCTCTCTATCACCCTCCTTCGTCTCGTTTCACTCTCTTTCACCCTCCTTCGTCTCGTTTCGCCGTCATTCACAATCCTTCTTCTCGTTTCCCTCTCTTTCACCCTCCTTCGTCTCCTTTCGCTCCCTTTCACTCTCCTTCATCTCGTTTCGGTCTCTTTCACCCTCCTTCATCTCGTTCCGCTCTCTTTCACCCTCCTTCGTCTCGTTTCGCCCTGTTTCACCCTCCTTCGTCTCGTTTCACTCTCTTTGACCCTCTTTCGTCTCGTTTCGCTCTCTTTGACCCCACTTCGTCTCGTTTCGCTCTCTTTGACCCTCCTTCGTCTCGTTACGCTCTCTTTCACACTCCTTCGTCTCGTTTCGCCCTCTTTGACCCTCCTTCGTCTCGTTTCGCTCTCTTTCACCCTCCTTCGTCTCGCTTCGCCCTCTTTCACCCTCCTTCGTCTTGTTTCGCTCTCTTTGACCCTCCTTCGCCCTGCTTCAGTGTCTTTCATCCTCCTTCGTATCGTTCCGCTCTCTTTCACCCTCCTTCGATTCCTTTCGCTCTCTTTCACCCTCCTTCGCCACGTTTCGCTCTCTTTCACCCTCCTTCGTCTCGTTTCGGTCTCGTTAACCCTCCTTCGTCTCCTTTCGGTCTCTTTCACCCTCCTGCGTCTCGTTCCGCTCTCGTTCACCCTCCTTCGACTCCTTTCGCTCTCTTTCACCCTCCTTCGTCTCGTTTCGCTCACTTTCACCCTCGTTCGTCTCCGTTCGCTCTCTTTCACACTCCTTCATCTCGTTTCGGTCTCTTTCACCCTCCTTCATCTTGTTCCGCTGTCTTTCACCCTCCTTCGTCTCGTTTTGCCCTGTTTCACCCTCCTTCGTTTCGTTTCACTCTCTTTGACCCTCTTTCGTCTCGTTTCGCTCTCTTTGACCCCACTTCGTCTCGTTTCGCTCTCTTTGTCCCTCCTTCGTCTCGTTACGCTCTCTTTCACCCTCCTTCGTCTCGTTTCGCCCTCTTTGACCCTCCTTCGTTTCGGTTCGCTCTCTTTCACCCTCCTTCGTCTCGTTTTGCTCTCTTTCACCTTCTTTCGTCTCGTTTCGCTCTCTTTGACCCTCCTTCGTCTCATTTCGCTCTCTTTCACCCTCCTTCGTCTCGTTTCGCTCTCTTTCATCCTCCTTCGTCTCGTTTCGCTCTCTTTGAACCTCCTTCAACTCGTTTCGCTCTCTTTGACCCTCCTTCGTCTCGTTTCGCTCTCTTTGAACCTCCTTCATCTCGTTTCGCTCTCTTTGACCCTCCTTCGTCTCTTTATGCTGCCTTTCACCCTCCTTCGTCTCGTTTCGCCCTCTTTGATCCTCCTTCGTCTCGTTTCGCTCACTTTCACCCTCGTTCGTCTCCGTTCGCTCTCTTTCACCCTCCTTCGTCTCGTTTCACTCTCTTTCACCCTCCTTCGTCTCGTTTCGGTCTCGTTAACCCTCCTTCGTCTCCTTTCGGTCTCTTTCACCCTCCTGCGTCTCGTTCCGCTCTCGTTCACCCTCCTTCGACTCCTTTCGCTCTCTTTCACCCTCCTTCGTCTCGTTTCGCTCACTTTCACCCTCGTTCGTCTCCGTTCGCTCTCTTTCACACTCCTTCATCTCGTTTCGGTCTCTTTCACCCTCCTTCATCTCGTTCCGCTGTCTTTCACCCTCCTTCGTCTCGTTTCGCCCTGTTTCACCCTCCTTCGTCTCGTTTCACTCTCTTTGACCCTCTTTCGTCTCGTTTCGCTCTCTTTGACCCCACTTCGTCTCGTTTCGCTCTCTTTGTCCCTCCTTCGTCTCGTTACGCTCTCTTTCACCCTCCTTCATCTCGTTTCGCCCTCTTTGACCCTCCTTCGTCTCGGTTCGCTCTCTTTCACCCTCCTTCGTCTCGTTTTGCTCTCTTTCACCTTCTTTCGTCTCGTTTCGCTCTCTTTGACCCTCCTCCGTCTCATTTCGCTCTCTTTCACCCTCCTTCGTCTCGTTTCGCTCTCTTTCATCGTCCTTCGTCTCGTTTCGCTCTCTTTGAACCTCCTTCATCTCGTTTCGCTCTCTTTGACCCTCCTTCGTCTCGTTTCGCTCTCTTTGAACTTCCTTCATCTCGTTTCGCTCTCTTTGACCCTCCTTCATCTCTTTATGCTGCCTTTCACCCTCCTTCGTCTCGTTTCGCCCTCTTTGATCCTCCTTCGTCTCGTTTCGCTCACTTTCACCCTCGTTCGTCTCCGTTCGCTCTCTTTCACCCTCCTACGTCTCGTTTCACTCTCTTTCACCCTCCTTCGTCTCGTTTCGCCGTCATTCACAATCCTTCTTCTCGTTTCGCCCTCTTTGACCCTCCTTCGTCTCGGTTCGCTCTCTTTCACCCTCCTTCGTCTTGTTTTGCTCTCTTTCACCTTCTTTCGTCTCGTTTCGCTCTCTTTGACCCTCCTCCGTCTCATTTCGCTCTCTTTCACCCTCCTTCGTCTCGTTTCGCTCTCTTTCATCGTCCTTCGTCTCGTTTCGCTCTCTTTGAACCTCCTTCATCTCGTTTCGCTCTCTTTGACCCTCCTTCGTCTCGTTTCGCTCTCTTTGAACTTCCTTCATCTCGTTTCGCTCTCTTTGACCCTCCTTCATCTCTTTATGCTGCCTTTCACCCTCCTTCGTCTCGTTTCGCCCTCTTTGATCCTCCTTCGTCTCGTTTCGCTCACTTTCACCCTCGTTCGTCTCCGTTCGCTCTCTTTCACCCTCCTACGTCTCGTTTCACTCTCTTTCACCCTCCTTCGTCTCGTTTCGCCGTCATTCACAATCCTTCTTCTCGTTTCCCTCTCTTTCACCCTCCTTCGTCTCCTTTCGCTCCCTTTCACCCTACTTCATCTCGTTTTGGTCTCTTTCACCCTCCTTCATCTCGTTCCGCTCTCTTTCACCCTCCTTCGTCTCGTTTCGCCCTGTTTCACCCTCCTTCGTCTCGTTTCACTCTCTTTGACCCTCTTTCGTCTCGTTTCGCTCTCTTTGACCCCACTTTGTCTCGTTTCGGTCTCTTTGACCCTCCTTCGTCTCGTTACGCTCTCTTCCACCCTCCTTCGGCTCGTTTCGCCCTCTTTGACCCTCCTTCGTCTCGTTTCGCTCTTTTCACCCTCCTTCATCTCCGTTCGCTCTCTTTCACCCTCCGTCATCTCGTTTCGCTCACTTTCACCCTCGTTCGTCTCCGTTCGCTCTCTTTCACCCTCCTTCGTCTCGTTTCACTCTCTTTCACCCTCCTTCGTCTCGTTTCGCCGTCATTCACAATCCTTCTTCTCGTTTCCCTCTCTTTCACCCTCCTTCGTCTCCTTTCACTCCCTTTCACCCTCCTTCATCTCGTTTCGGTCTCTTTCACCCTCCTTCATCTCGTTCCGCTCTCTTTGACCCTCCTTCGTCTCGTTTCGCCCTGTTTCACCCTCCTTGTCTCGTTTCACTCTCTTTGACCCTCTTTCGTCTCGTTTCGCTCTCTTTGACCCCACTTTGTCTCGTTTCGGTCTCTTTGACCCTCCTTCGTCTCGTTACGCTCTCTTCCACCCTCCTTCGGCTCGTTTCGCCCTCTTTGACCCTCCTTCATCTCCGTTCGCTCTCTTTCACCCTCCGTCATCTCGTTTCGCTCTCTTTCACTCTCCTTCGTCTCGTTTCGCTCTCTTTCACCCTCCTTCGTCTCGTTTCGCCGTCATTCACAATACTTCTTCTCGTTTCGCTCTCTTTCACCCTCCTTCATCTCGTTTCGCTCTCTTTCACCCTCCTTCTTCTCGTTTCGCTCCCTTTCACCCTCCTTCGTCTCCTTTCGCTCCCTTTCACTCTCCTTCATCTCGTTTCGGTCTCTTTCACCCTCCTTCATCTCGTTCCGCTCTCTTTCACCCTCCTTCGTCTCGTTTCGCCCTGTTTCACCCTCCTTCGTCTCGTTTCACTCTCTTTGACCCTCTTTCGTCTCGTTTCGCTCTCTTTGACCCCACTTCGTCTCGTTTCGCTCTCTTTGACCCTCCTTCATCTCGTTACGCTCTCTTTCACTCTCCTTCGTCTCGTTTCGCCCTCTTTGACCCTCCTTCGTCTCGTTTCGCTCTCTTTCACCCTCCTTCATCTCGCTTCGCCCTCTTTCACCCTCCTTCGTCTTGTTTCGCTCTCTTTCACCCTCCTTCGCCCTGCTTCAGTGTCTTTCATCCTCCTTCGTATCGTTCCGCTCTCTTTCACCCTCCTTCGATTCCTTTCGCTCTCTTTCACCCTCCTTCGCCACGTTTCGCTCTCTTTCACCCTCCTTCGTCTCGTTTCGGTCTCGTTAACCCTCCTTCGTCTCCTTTCGGTCTCTTTCACCCTCCTGCGTCTCGTTCCGCTCTCGTTCACCCTCCTTCGACTCCTTTCGCTCTCTTTCACCCTCCTTCGTCTCGTTTCGCTCACTTTCACCCTCGTTCGTCTCCGTTCGCTGTCTTTCACCCTCCTTCGTCTCGTTTCGCCCTGTTTCACCCTCC